>NC_056741.1:1893270247-1893312747 GCF_019279795.1 Protopterus annectens | reverse complement strand
ACTATTAATTAAGAATAATGATGCTAAACTCTCTGCATTATTAAATGAAATAGATACTTTGAATGAAGATATATCACAAGATATTGCTTTTGAACAATGGAGAGATTTTTATTTGAAACAATTTCATACAGCTGAAAACAAAGCTATAAACATCTATAACAGGAAACAAAGGAAGATACAACGAGATGTAGAACAATACAAAATAATAGAGTGTACATATGGCCACATGATAAAAGAGTTAATGAAAAGAAAGATTTTACATGATAGAAATAGATATAGGAAAAATGAAGGGAAGAAATTTTCAAGGGCAGATTTTATCCAGCCCAAACAGCAATACAGAAGGGAATATTAAAACAAGTACCTGTCATTCACCAAATCAATACAGAATATACTAATATAGGAAACAATACACATACCAGTGTGAATGATAGATCTAAGGAAGATGAGACATTAAAAAAGGTACCAGCAGTTGGAACAAACATAAAGATAGTAGAAAGAAAAGGTAATTATACCTTATATACTTATAAAGGTTTTCAAGTATACAATTATACTGAATATGCAATTGGTCAAGAATTTTTTACTTTATTCAGTAAAGGGATGAAATACATACCCACATCAGGGTTTAAACTAGTTGATATGATTAAGGAAATAAAAATGTATTGTAGAAGGTTAAATTTAGCATTGGAATTCGGACAAAATGATGAAAATAAAGATCACATGACAAACAATAAGTTAAAGAAAAAAGTTCTTATATTCCAGTGGCAAATGCACAAGTTGCCAATTATGAAAAAATGGTGTGCAAGGATATCTATTGGTTATATAATAATATAAAGACTGTAGATGCATATAAAAATGCAATTGAGGACAATTTGACTAAAAATGAACGGAGATGTCTGGAATCAATTATGAAAAAGAAAGAGTTAAGAATTATGAAGCCAGACAAAGGAGGGGGCATTGTAATTTACAACAGTTTTGATTACAACGCGGTGATACATAATATACTATATCTTTCTGGAAATTATGAAGTCATTTCTTTAAATCAAGTCAACATAGGTCACAGAAGAATAGATTTAGTCATCGAAGAATATTTGATAGACAACAGGATTACAAATGAGACCTATAATTTCATTAAGAACGATTTTCCTATAGTAGCCAATATAATAGGCATCCCAAAGGTACATAAATGTAAGGACAACCCTCCTTTTAGACCTATAATATCAGGGTCCAAATCAAAAACATTTAACTTGGGTGTAACTATAGATAGTTGGACCAAACATGTATATGACAATATTCCTTATTTAATAAAGGATTCTTGGCATTTTTTGAGCAAACTTACGCAGGATTTATGGAATAGTGGATTGGTTTTTGTGACAATTGATGTCGTTGATTTATTCTCATGTATTCCCAAAGAATGTGGTTTGGAATTTTTTAGCAATAGTTTGAGGGCGTATTCAAAAATGTCATGGGAGAAAATTAGTTTAATTGTGGACATGATGAGTTTAGTTTTAGGCCACAATTATATTCAATTTCAAGGGAGTTTTAAGCAAAGTAGAGGGATAGCTATGCTCTTGTGCCCCCATCTTTGCAAATCTTGTAATGGCAGAATGGGAGTCAAAATATGTGTTTCAAAGTAAATTTTTCTACCACATAGCTTTATATGTTAGATTTTTAGATGACCTTTTATTTTATGGAATGGTCATGATGAAATAATTTCTTTTATTAAATATATAAATGACACGACTGATTTTTGAAATTTACATACAATATTAACAAAATGGAATAGCATATTTAGATACATACATAAGTCATACAAGGTATGGTTTTGAATCCAAAATATATAGGAAAAATACATTTTCTAATGATTATATAGAATATAGTAGCAGTCATCCACCATATATTTTTAAAATGTGGTAAAAGGACAGTGTGTTAGAGCAGCACGTATGTCATCAAGTAAAGATATAATGGAAAAGAATTACAAACAATATTTAATCGTTTAGTAGCAGGGTTATCCCAACACTATGTTAAATGATGTAGTTGGATATGTTAAACGACAATGGGACATAAAGTTTTTACCTCTTTTAGGTACATAATACATCTGCGTTAAAGGAAAAGATGTGAGGAGTCCCCAGTAGCATTTAATAGAGTGTGTATCATGTACACACCTTTTGCAAATCATATAAAGGATATATTGAATAGACATTGGGATATGATAACAATTACTGAAAGTGTAGCCATGGTTTTGGGCAAACAACAAATGTGTATTTAAAACTGCTCCAAATATTAAAAATTGTTAGAGGGCATCATACATGAAATGCAAGAATACTATTAGGAACTTTGAAATGTGGTTCATGTAGTCAATGTAGATATATACATGAATCAGTAAGCATTAAGTTAGAGAACATCCACAAGACATATATAAAATGCAGGGCAGGAAATTGTAATACACAACATGTAGTTTATCTTGCCACTCGTAGCCTGCCCAGCATTTTATATAGGAAAGACCGAGAGAAGTTCAAAAAGTATATGAGCATTATTATAAGCTACAGAGAAATGATATGAAGAATGCCTTATATAAACACATACACAGCAGAGGACACGATCACACATTTAAGTTTTCCATTATTGAACACATTGACCTGACGAAGAGGAGGTAACTGGAAAGTTTATTAGCATTACTGGAAAGCAAGTGGCAGATATTTACTCCACAAGATTTCAGGCATAAATGATAGTATCAGCTTGAAACCTTTCCTAATTTTGAATAACTATACATTTTGCATTTTCAAATGTAATTTCAATGCAACATAACTGTGTTTTATATTTATTTTAAATTTTTATATTTGTTTATTCTTTATTATTATGGTTAGTCATAATTAATTGCTATGTTAAATTGTATGCACATCATTGGGAATTCCATATTTATAATACATTTATATACATTATGTTTCTTAGCACTTTATAATGCATTTTATTTTATTAATCTATTAATATTTAATATTTATTAGCATGTATCATCCATGTGTATAATGTATTTTAACTTAGTCTATTTTAAAAATATAATATATTTTAATATACATTTATCTATAGTTATTATGTAGACATTATCAGGTTATATTTAGTATTAAGGTGCAGTTAGTTAATTTTAGAAGGCATAAGCATTTATGTACTAGAATGTATCTTTAAGAAGTTAATTAGTTAATTAATTTTTTGGCGCCAAAACTGGGTATTTAAACTATGGTAAAGCAATAACAGTTGGTTCTGATGAAGTCTGTGTGGAAACAGATGAAAGTGCTTAACCATCTGATATAATTCTCTGGTTTTTATTTGTGGAATATCTGTGCATTTTAAACAATAAATCTATCTTGTTCGAGCTGCAGCGTAATTATTCTGCTTAAGGAAACCTTCATTCTTTAGTCGGTGGATTCTATAGAACTCTGAGATTGCACTACACTGGTAAAAGGGGCAAAGTTCCCCTTGGTGACCAAGTGCTTCATTTCCCTGAAAAAGATATCGGTGATTCATTGCTTCAACATAATAAGGATTCATCTCACATTTTAGTGGTTCATGTAAGTGTCAATTTGATGAATGAAAGTAGACCCATGTATATATATATATATATATATATATATATATATATATATATATATATATATATATATATATATATATATATATATATCTACACACACACACACACACACACACACACACACACACACACACACACACACACACAACTCCGTCTGCCTGCAGCTGCCAATGTACTGGCTGTCACTTAATTATTTGTTCTGAGGTCAACAGACACATGTATTTTGGATGGAGTATAAGCTTGCCAATTAGTTTTGAATTGAGACTGTATTATATACTAAGTGTTGTTTCCCTCATTCGTTATTTTTTTTGTTTTTTTTTTTTGCAGATAGAAGGGTGTTAAATGCACTGTGTTGGTCTACAACAGTTTTGGTACTTAGTACAGCTGAGTTTTAGATATGAGCTGTTAACTAGCTGCTTTTGTATTGCAGCTTTTGATTCCCACAGCCTTTCTTTGTCTAGTGTTAGTCTGTCAAAGTCATTTCATCAGACTGTGCTCCTGGACTGCCCTTGAAAAGAGACACTTGTGTCAGTTGGCTATCCCAAGCTGTTAGCATATTCATTAGACATTGGTCTTTTGAATGCCTGCACCCTTCATATGGCCCGTAAGTAGTGCTTCACTATATACTTATTTGAGTGTTAATCCCCGCATTTGTTGTAGTTTAATGGATTGCCAAATGCATTTTAAATAAATGTAAATTTCAAAGGAAGAGAAGTTTACTGTTGCCTATGCTGTTTTCAATATGAGAGTGTTTTGTTTTGTTCATCCATTGGTTGTATTTTTTTTCTTTTGCTGTAAATTATTTGCTAAGGTTTTAAATGAAATCAAGATCAGTATGATCATTGTAAAAATAGAGAAGAAAATAGAGAAAGCCAATGAATGGGATATTGGTCTAGCTGTTGGGGTCTGGTCCATTACTATGCCTAGTTCCTTTTTGATCCATGATATAAGCCTGCTCTCATGGTTCAGAAACTGCACTGAGTATTTAGCCTCATACATATGCCCTATTTTTCTGCTTTTCTATCATTTAAACCAGGTAGTGAGGCAACCCAGGAGCACTATCTGGTTAAGTGATTTATTTAAATTCACAGATTTGGCAAAAATAGAGATGGTAAGAATCAACTCCTGTACCCCTGACTACAGGAAGCATCTCATTAAGAGTTTAGAGTCTTGCTCCTTTGTGCCAGTGGTCAGACATTCACTTCAGTCTTCATTTTCTGATAAGTGCTCTAAAACCCTCTCCTTCCCCTCTTAACTTCTTCTCCTCTTAAATCCTTCCAATCCATCTGTCTCCTAAATGTTATTTTCCGTCATCCACCTACCATCCATTTCTCTCTCCCTCCTCACATCCAGATTTTTTCCTAAATCCTCTCCATCCCTGTTTACCTCCTACTAATTTTCACTCTTAACCCACACTCAGTCATGCTTCCCTATATCTATCTCATACTTGGCCCTAACGTAACATATCTACCAAACTTCCTAACAACTCACCCCTACTTTCATACCTAACTTGCTTTTACATCTAACCATCCAACTTCCTTCAAAAAAATCAAATATTTATTGTTTTATCTACTGTTTTAATTCTTAAAATGTACTCCTAATTAGTATTTTTATACAGACCTCAGTTACCATTGTAATTACTTTTTTCTCTACCACTATCTGAGCATTTCTTTATATGTTTTTACTATGTTTATATTGTTAAACTTTTGTTAAACTTATCTGAAAAACATTGTTGGAGCTTTTCTCCCCAGACCTCCACTGAAAATGGGTTCCTGATCTAGTCAGACTTTCCCGGTTACCAAATGTCAATGAATACATAAAGAAAGAAATAAAGAAGTAAAATTTATACTCAGTAATGCCAATTATTAGAGTTTCATACTTCGCTGCTGTTCAGATGTTCAGAAAAATGCATGTTGATGCAAAAACCTATTCTGTTAACTTTTTAAGTGAATTAGAGTAGTTTGTCTCTTGTCTGTCTTCAAATTTCCAAAACATCTCTAATTTTACCTCATTTAGGCTCTGTCCCTCATTAACTTGTTTTCTGCTAAATCACTGAGCATTACTGTCAGTTATTAATGTCAGTCATTGCTCTTTCATATTTTTTATTGTTAAGAAACTGCTTATTTTATACAACACTTATTGCTCTGTTAACATTTTACATGATTTAGATCTGAATGGCACTGATGTTTACAAACTGCTTCCTTTTGTCAGAGGTACAGGGTTTGAATACCTTCAACTCCATTTGCCTTCTTTGTGACTTTGAGTAAATCATTTACCCAGACAGTACTCCTGTGTCACCTCAATAAGGGATACTTTGTTCATTGGTTTTACCTGGTTAACAAATACATAAAATAATATTTTTGTCCCCAATACATTTTGGCTTTGTCCAGAATTTTTGAGCAAAAAAATGTGTATTTTTGTCTGATCCTTGTAAAATGTGTGTGTGTGTGTGTGTGTGTGTGTGTGTGTGTATGTGGGTCAAAGATCAAAGTATTAGTAATGTAGTGGGTAGAATGAAGATGTAATAACTGAGATGGAGAGAAAGGAAGTGTTATTTCAGCAAACCAGAATCAGAGTTACTCAGTAGTTCATATTGGTACATTTCCTTGGTATATTTTGTCTTTATTTGGGGATGTTTTCCTTGAAAGGGGATGGAAATCTAATATGTTGGCATGCAATCTCGATAGCTCAGCATGTAGCATGCACTTTTGGTGCAGGAGGCTGTGGGTTCTATTCCCACTCTAGCTACTTGGATCTAATGTTTCTAATACGATACTGCAGTGTGACAAAGGGAGTGCTGCACTCCTGGGTGTGCCTTACTTCAGATAATATGTTAAACCAATATCCAATCTGCCTGACTTAGTGTAGCCCAGGTGGATATAAAAGGTCCCACATTATTTATCAAAAAGAGTAGGGGGTTTCTTTATTTATATATACATTTGCAAATTACTCTACAGTATTTATATATTTTTGCAACCCCATATCAATCCTATTTTCATCATTTTTACAATTTCTTCTTCAGAAAATACAAACTTTTTGTACATATAAAGAGAATGGAAATGGAAACTATTTTTATCTAACCCACCAGTGCTTCTTCCACAATCATTTTCATATTTTCTTCTATTTTGTTATGCAATAGTCCTTCACACCTTATTTTTCACAATACCCAGATTATAACAAACAATATTTCATCCCATTTATCAATGTCCTTCTTCCTTTTTCATATTTACCATACACCATCATTTCCATATTTATTTCCTTGAATCCTTCCCATCTATTTGCATTTTAAATTTTCCTAAAAACACTTATTCATTTTACACCCTTAGAAACAATGTTTTGCAGTATTAATCTATTGTGCAATTATAATACATTCTTTTTTCTGTTGCTTTTTGTTTTATATTTCGTTTAACAAAATTCTCCCAAAAAGTCCCCAGCTTCACAGAAATCTTCAGTCCTTTTCCTTTACTTCACTGTATTTCTGACATTATCTGATAAATCACTCCATGGTTACACAAGAAAAAATCTTGCATACGTTTTATCATACCACTCAGTGCTTTTCTCATTGCATTTTTCAATTTTAATTTCCATAACCTTACCTTATTTATATATTCCTTTCTTTCTATAATCATTTTCCATCCCTTCTTTTCATTTTACTTGTTTCCATGTCTCTTCATACTACTCATGTAACAATTTCACCAGCATTTTATTCTACCTGTTTTTCACATTGTTAATAACCCAAAACAGGCGCATTGATGCTAAAAAATGCTTAAAAAAAAGATTTTTTCAGACCTATCCCCTTATTTACTTTTTTTTTCTATTTTTTTTTTGTTTTGTTTTAATAGGAGTCGGTGGAAACATATAAACTCCCCTACCATAAGAAAGCTTCTTCAAAATGTATGTATGTAATATATACACCTTTTTATTATATGATAAATTAAAACTTTTCCACCATACAAGTATTTTTTATTCCAGTTTCATTTTCCACTGACTCAGTATGTTTTCATAGTTCCACATACTTAATCCTTAATGTATTTTCATCCTATTATAATAAATCAAATTCATCATCTTTATTTCACCAACCCCCTACTTTTTTCCTTTTATTCAATCTTAAACCCATAATTTTTAATAACATTTCAATTCTTATAACACTTTCTTCATCCATCCTCTAGTTTTGCTACAATAACTAAATTGTCTGCACAAGACAGACATACTGGTATGTCAATTTCTTTTCCCATCTTTGAACATGCTTCATCCATTTCTGACATAAAAATTAAACAATTGCATTAATTACTAGAAAAACACATTTAAGGGATACTCCTGCTTAACTCTCGTTCTTACCCTGACTTCTTTTCCCATATATCCATTCACCATTACCTTCAACCATGAATTTTCATAACATTGTTATAACTTCCACTATTTTTTTTTTACTTTTCCACATGCTTCCAAAATTTCCTACATGGTCTCATGACTTATATGCCTTCTCTACATCTTATGTAACCAATCTTACCACATTTGTTTCTGCCAAGATCATGCTTATTTCCTTTGCCATTAACATTTCCTTTATTCCTCTTCCTTTTACACCAAATACACAATTTTCTAGTACTTCTTTCAACATTAGTTTAGGTCACCAGTTTATCTTCACTTTCATCTTTTTCCATATATTGTCACCCCACTACATACATCTTCCTGCATTATCCCTTTATCTAACCGTTCATTTAATACTTTACAGGAAAACACATTTTATTCCATCTCCATTGCTTGTAAAACTCAACTTTGTTCAACTAATTCTGCTAATGCCTTTCTCCTTACTTTTAGTACTTCCTGCATTTCTCCCACTTTATTCTCCTCTTCCAGTTCTGTTGTAGTACCTTCAGATATTTTTAACACACCATTCCTGTTTCTCAACTTCTTCCTTTCTTTTTCATATGTTATTTATAATTATTTCCACTGCTTCATCATCTTTTGTTTACATCTTATACCACCCTCCTCATCAAATGACATACCCATTCTTCATTCTTTTATTCTCACGTGTTATCCTAAATAAGGTGATACCAATTCTTTCTTACCTTTTAAGAAAAGCATTTGCCATAATAATAATAATAACAGATCTGACTGTTTCTTTTTGTCATACAAATTTCTTTCTATTTCTTATTCTGTTTCATTTTTCTCAATTTCTACATGAAGCTCTTCCATTATGTTTTATATTCCTTTTTATTTTTTTTCCATTCTGCTTTCTGCCAATTAAAAATAAAACATTCCTATACTTTAAACGCTATCCACCATACAGACCAATTTTTATAAAATTCCTTCCTCATCTTATGTTCTTTCCATAATGTCTTATTCTCCAGCTTCATTTCTTTTGTCTTAATAATGGCATCAGTCTTTATCAATGACCTACCCACCATCACTCCCAAGGCCACCTGCATCCAATACGCGGGTGACTCTATTTTAATATTTACCGCATCCTCCTCAACTGAGCTTATGACCCTAACCCAGAATAATTTCAATGATGTAGAAAAATGGTTTGCAAACCATCAGCTTCTGTTAAACCCCAACAAAACTAAACTGCTCATCCTTTCCCCCACCTGCAAATCTTCCTCACCATTCTTTACCATAAGTTCCAACAATGGCACATTATATTCCCAGATACTCACACAAAACATGTAGGCGTCACAGTCGATAACACCCTAAAATATGATATCCATGTCAATCAAACCATCAAATCTGTCAACAAAAAACTGGGCTCCCTATATAGGATCAAACCCTTCCTCACTCCCTTTGTAAGAACCACTATCGCTCGATCCCACCTACTATCTACCCTCCTCTATGCCTCCCCCCTCTTCACTTACCTGAACCAACCCACCCTTACCAAACTTGCTAGTTGTTACAACCATATTGCTAGATTTGCTACAAGTGCTACCTGTAGGACCCACCATTGTATCAACCTAACTCAACTAGGATGGCTGGAGTGGCATAGTCTTCTCCGATACAACCAACTTATAATAACCCACCAAATACTATATCAACCCAAAAAAATACCAGCACTAAATAAGATCATCAAACCATACAGAAACCTGAGGTCACTACACTCTGCTGGTACAAACAACTAAGAGCATAAATGTGGCTGGGAACTCTCTATTCACCAGCTCAGTAGGCAAAACTTGGAATATACTACCTAGCGAACGTACTCACCAATCCTCCTTAACCCAGTTCAAAAAAAGCCTCAAACAACACTTCCAACAGCATTGGCAGTGTCCCTGCTTAAACCCTAACTAATCACCACTTGCTGTTCCTGCAAACTCTCCCTAAGCATTTCAATCTTATACTCTAATAAGTGTTTGAATTCTTGAAGGGACTTAGCCCATAACTGCATGTATTATTGTCTGAAATTGAAGCTGGATGATTTTGATGTTGTTTACTATGTTTTTAACCCTACTGAAAACTACATATTATACTTATCTCTAAATGTTTCCATTGTTCCTAATGTATTTGTAATCTGATTTCTAGAGCTTTTCTCCCAGGACCTCCGCTGAAAATGGACATATATCCAGTCGGACTTTCACAGTAAACAAATGTAAAATAAAAATAAATAAATAAATCAGCTAAACTTTGTATTCTTTTCCATACTTTATCTCTTTACTCTGATCTATTTTTACCAATATAGCTCTGTGATCAGAAAACTCAACAATTTCCATACCTCCTCATTCTCCTTTTCTTACAGACCATACAATCTTGTTTCCCCTCAAGGCCTCATTTCTATCTCTTTTCTCTTTTTAGCACATTTTGTATCTAATAAACATATAATTTCTGATTTTACTTTTTATACCATTCATTTACTGCTAGTCACTTGATATAATTTCTAATACTGTTCATGTTAACATTTAGTATCTTGACATCATCTCTTCCCTTTATTGCTTCTTTTTTCCAACCTGTATTTTTCTTTTTCTTCTTCATACCTTTCCTCCTATTGACTTTTCATTATTTTGTTCTTGCTGTTCTGTGCCAAAATCCTTCTCCTCCACTTCCTAACTTCCAGTAGTTCATATCTTTTCTGTTCCTGAATAGAATTGTTTCCCCAATATTTAATTCCATTTTGTCTAACATTATTATATGTCCTTCTGCATTTTCTTCCAAAAAATGATCTGTCTCATTTTCGTTGCTATTATTTTCAGTATTTTCTTCAGCTATTCCTTTGTCTTGTGACACAGGACAATCAAACCAAAAATGTCCTTGGACATTACATTTATCACACTTTGTTTCACAATTTTTACCTGCATGTTCACTCTCTCTGCATTGCCTCCATCATTTTTTCACAGCTCTATGTTAAATACCTTTCTTCTCCACATACACACACACACACACACACACACACACACACACACACACACACACACACACACACACACATACACACAAAGACTTTGCCTGGCCCCAGTATCTCATATTCCCTCTCTTTCCATTAACATTTATTACATTTTTAATATGTTGCAACCTTACTTCTATCACATTTAATGTTACCAACACTTCCTACCCCCAGTCCTCACATTTCTTTAATCAAATACCTTTTTATATCATGCATTTTTTTGCAAACAGATAAAATAGACCATATTTGACATTGGCAATATCCACATTTTTGAATTGCACATGCATTCTCTTTTTATGTTGTGGTCCACAATTCAGAAAATATAGCCTTTCCGTGTTACAGTCTCTTGGCTTCTTTCTACCTCAGACATTAATTTTTCTAATAAACCAAATGTTTCAAAAGTCATTTCACAGAAGACCTGATGCTCAAATGTATTAATGTTCTTATGTCTTTTATACTAAATATTAAAAGCAAAGTATATGTCCAAAACATCATATATATTTAAACAAAAGTCAGTCATTGTTTTAATTCTTACCACAGGCTTCCTAGGTCAGAGCTACTCACTTACAGTCTTACGCTGTATACATCTTTCTGTTGCCATAGTTCTTTGTCTTCCCATTCTTATAGCATCAACGTAAGACTTTTTCATATGCAGTTGCTGATGTGTGCCTTTAGTTACTCCACTATCTAAACACACACCAATGTGTTCTGCTCTTTTATCTCCAAAATCCACTGCTTTTTCTGTTGAAACTGCCATTTCTTCTGCTTCATAATCTGATCAGCTATTTCACACCATCTTGCTTCTGCACTACTTTCTGCTTCACTTTGCTCCATCAAATTCAGTAAATCCTATGTTGATAATCCACTTCCTTCTAACTTTGTTACACTAATGTCCTCAGTTCTAATAGTTTCAGAACTCTCTTGATCGGCTTCTTCCATAACACACATTGCTCTATCTCTCATAGCATCCCCCATTTTGGATTTCTCACAGTCAAGTTAGAAGTAGCCTGCTGGTGCCACCTAGTGGTTGTGATGCAAAACATTAAGACAAAGGAGTGGCAAAAGTTCCCAGCTGTCCTTGCCAAATTTCATTTAGTTAGTATGAATATCACCTCAGGTCTCCCCTAAAAAGAGGCCATTGGGCCCAGTCAAATAAAAATATAAATAAATAAATTATGGTTAGCACTTAAAAAGAGGCCATTGGGCCCAGTCAAATAAAAGTATAAATAAATAAATTATGGTTAGCACTGTGGGCCCGATTCCAAAAGACTTGCTGTCAGTGTAAGTGACCACTTAACAGTGGGAGCAGGTGTTTAGGAATCTGATATCCTGTAGCAAGCCTGATTATAGATAGGCTTTACTCTGAAGTAAGATACATTGAAAGTAACTGTATTTCAGCGTTTCCCAGTTAGGGGTCACCACAGCAGAACTCTCATCTGCTAATGATTGGCAGTGAATTTTTACAGTGTTGAGTTGTCAGCCCAGCACCCAACCTTCAAAGAAGGAACATCCACACACACTCACACCTACCTGCACATCTTTACATTCACTCAACTGCAGGAAGGACATGCAGATTCTGCACAGAAAGTACTCCAGCTGAAAATCGAACCAGAGAACCTCTTGCTGTGAGGCGACAACACTAACCACTGCATCACTGCGGCCACCAAATCACTTGCATTGAGAGTAAGTCTTGGAATCAGGGCAGACTTAAACTTAGGGCAACTCTTTTGGAATCTGACCTTATATCTCAGTAATTTCATTACGGTTTTATACTCTTTTTTCTTTAATGCATCAGAATCATTAAGTGGGTATGGTTATTAGAATTGCCTTTAGTTAGCAATACAGGCTGGTGACTGAATTCATGTGGGCCATACCAAGTTTAATTTCTGAACTTTCATCTTGGTTATTCCTCCTAAAAAGACTGGTCCATTTTCCACCTTCAGAACTATTGTTTGCCATACACTCAATGACTGCATTGTAATGCTGATTCTAAAACGCACATTTATGTTATTCTTACTTAAAATATTGGTCTTCTGCAACAAACCAGTAATTGTTTAAGACTCTTAGTTTGTGAAAGTTAATTATTGAAGGGTCATACCTTCAGGTTTTAGCAGGAACTTTTTGCTGTCTTAAATCTGAGTGCAATGTGTGTGAAGTGAGTACACCCTTCCATCAGGCAAGTAAACTTGAAAATTGATAACCACTTGAAAACAATAAATTAACTAAGTGATGGAAATATTTATCTGAGTAGCGAAAACTCTCATCTTATGGTTTGTTAAATGGGACTAAACAAAAACAAGCCATTTCTGGACTTTTCACTAGTACCGGAAATTTAACATCTGCATACCAGCAAGACTGAATAATCCATACCTTATGTTTTAATACAGTGGCCACAGCTTCTTGCTTTAAAATGTGTTAAGATAAATGTTGACATTTACTTTGTAGTGGGTAGTACCCACCTAAGGGAAACATCAAAAGATGGCAAGCAGGATAGCAATCTAAATGCATTTTAGCATTTGAGTTCATTTTTACTGAACTTCTTTCTCCCTCCGCTTGCCTGGACAGCATTACTTTTATTTGCATTACTTCTGGTGATGAGCAGACATGTTGTTTTTAACTTAAAATATACAGGCATCTGCTCTGCTTTGCTCCCCTTTCTCTTGCACACTATTGGACCTGTAAACGACCCTTCTGAAGCAAACTACAACCAAAATAGTGCCTTAACATACTTGTACATGTGCTGCTTTGCTCCCCTTTCTCTTACACACTACTGGACCTGCAAACAACCCTTCTGAAGCAAACTACAACCAAAATAATGCATTAACATACTTGTATGTCCTGCATTTTTATTTTATTACCCTTCTTTTAGTTAAAATTTTATATTGTACCAGGCAACAGCACATCACCAGAATGCAACCCCCCCAGACACACACTCCTCACCTTATAGTCTCTGCACAAATTGATAAAGCACATTATCTTAGATGCTAACGTTATAATTTCATTTCAGCTCTCACCATTATATGTTTGTAAGCCCTTCACATTTTGCCCAGCACCTATGCTAAGGACCTTTTCAATTTGTAACCTCCCACTTGGCTATTACTTACCTGTTCCTCTCTCTCACTCCTTACAGATTGTTTTTTCTGTTGGCACCCCTATCTTCCAACTCAGGTCTAACCCCTCCTACCTCTAAAACCCCCATCACAGTCCTGTTTCCACCACCTTCCATTAAACTAATACTACCACTGAGTTATATCCCTTCCTATCTCTCAGCATCCTCTGCACCATAAAAAAGCCACTGTTTGGTGTTCATTGCAATCTTTCTCTCCACTTGGCTGGACAGCATTACTTTCATTCACATTGCTTCTGGTGATGAGCGGACATGTTTTTATTTTTTAACTTAATGTATACAGGTACCTGCTCTGCTCTGTGATGAGTGGACATATTTTTTTTAACTTAACATATACAGACACCCGCTCTGCTTTGCTCCTCTTTTTCTTGCACACTACTGGACCTGTAAACGACCCTTCTGAAGCAAACTATAATCAAAATAATGCCTTAACATACTTGTACCTGCTCTACTTTGCTCCTCTTTCTCTAGCAAACTACTGGACCTGCAAATGACCCTTCTGAAGCAAACTACAACCAAAATAGTGCCTTAACATACTTGCATGGCCTGCATTTTTATTTTTTTTTAAATACCCTTCTGTTAGTTAAAATTTTATATTGAACCAGGCAACAGCACATCACCAGAATGCAACCCCTCCTCCCTTTGGACACACACTCCTCACCTTATAGTCTCTGCAGAAACTGATAAAACATATTATCTTAGATGCTAACTTTATAATTTCTTTTATTACAACAGGGATCTTTCAGCTCTCACCAACGTATGTTTTGTAAGCCCTTCAAATTTACTCAGCATTTATGCTAAGGACCTTTTCAATTTGTAACCTCCCACTTGGCTATAACTTACTCTCTTTCACTCCTTACAGATTGTTTTTTTGTTTTGGCACCCCTCTCCTCTGACTCAGGTCTAACCCCTCCTACCTGTAAAATCCCCCTTCACACTCCTGTTTCCACCACCTTCCATTAAACTAGTAATACCACTGAGTTCCCCTATCCCCTTCCTATCTCCCAGCATCCTCTTTGCCATAAAAAAGCCTCTGTTTAGCATTTGGAGCCATCTTTCTCCCTCCACTTCCTCAGACAGCATTACTTTCATTTGCATTGCCCCTAGTGATGAGCGGACCTTTTTTTAACTTATTGTCTTCAGGTATATTTGCCAGTGTTTCTCATAGGATCTCATTCTAAGACATCTGGCTCTGTTTTATTGAATATTTTCCTGTGTATTTATGCTGTATTGCTCAAATTAAACGAATGTAGTTTTACATGTCCTCTTATACAATATGATTAACAGCCGAGCAATAGCTGCATTATATAACATTCACAATTAATCTGGTGCACTCTACTGGTTTTCTGTATTGCTGAATATTTATCTAATTTCTACACCTGTGTGTTCAATCAGTGTTTTCTAACTTGTCTTAGGTTTAACTGTGCTTGCAAGGCAATTGACAAGGTTTCTGTTTTTTGTATTCTGCAAGTGTGCATGTCATTAGATAGAGTGTACTCCTCAGTGCTGATGTATGTATCTTGTATTTAGATAGGCACACAGCCTAGGAATTTGTGGTACTGCTTTTATGCAGACTTATTATGCTCAAATGTTTGCTAAATATGTGTAATCACTAGCCAGTTATTTATAAATGTATGCTGCTACACTTCCAATGTTTTTTTTTTTTTTTGTTAATAACCAATACAGTCCTAACATTGGCTTATTTCTTGCTATAATTAACATATACTGCTGCAAGTATATACTACTGTCTTTCTCACTCTCTACCCCTTCCCTCCTGCCTATGTAACCATTTACATTCTTTTTCTCAGGTATCTGCTCTACTTTGCTCCCCTTTATCTTGCATACTGCCGGACCTGCAAACGACCCTTCTGAAGCAAACTACAACCAAAATAGTGCCTTAATATACGGTTTACTATCAAAAGGTTGAAATTCATTTGGTCGACATTCATTTGTTCGAATTCATTACATTAACAGGTCAAAATATCGATGCCAAAATGTCTACATTTAAATGGTCGACACACCTCAAACGAACGCTAGTCTTTTTGAAGGAAGGGCTGCCCCTCCTGCACCTCCCCACACACCCCGCTACTTACATATTACAACTCCAAGGTCACACAACAGTGCTGACAAGGATAAATCCTTGTCTTTTGTCAACATAATGTCAACAGAAAGTCGACAGCACTGTCTGTCAACCAAATGAACTACTTAATATTAATGTGTCGACCAAATGAGTCGACCTTATGAACGTTAGACCAAATGAATTTCAACCTTTTGATAGTAAACCTAAAGTTACATTCTGAAGCAAGAGTTGTTACTACATGTATTGACTCCTCTGACTGTATAGTATCTGGGGAAGAAATGTTAACAGTCTGAATTGTGTTTAAAATTGGCTTATAAAAAACGTTATGTCTTTTGGACCTGTCTTCATCTATTAAGTCATCCAATAATGAGGTTGGGTAGGCTCTTCTCATAAACATTTGTTTTAAAAATTCCCATTCGTTGTGGAACTCCATTTCAGTAGTTACAATTCTAGCAGCCCGTACAAGTTGCCCTTTAACCACTGATCTTTTTTGGTGGTGTGGATGGGCACTTGTGTAGTACAGGAATGTGTTTGAATAAGTTGGTTTCCTGAAAATTTTAGCTTCATATTTCCCCTCCTCGTTGTTTTTTCTTGGTTGTGCATCTAGAAAGGAAATTTCATGTTCATGACAGCTGTGGTTGAATTCTAAAAATTGGGTGGTGGTGTAGAAATAATGCACAAGTTTTTCAGCTACCAGTTCGTTACCTTTTATTAACAAAAAAATGTCATCCGGGTAATGTGTAAAATGTACTATCTGAGTGGCAGTTTCCCGGATGTTGAAAATGTAAGTGTGTTCCCAATAAGCCATTACTAAGTTGGCAAAATTGAAGCCACAAGGTGACCCAATTGCTTCTCCCATTGTTTGTATATAAAAGTTATTTTTAAAATGAATGAAGTTGTTGGGAAGTATAACGTCTAACAATTCTTCAACCAAGGAAATATCTGTGCATGGGGCACCTTTACTCCTTAGAATATTTCCTGCCCATTCTATGCCTAGGTCATGTGGTATGGCTGTATAAAGGCCTCTTACATCCACTGTAAGAAAACTATGTTGTGTGTTGAAGTCAATTTCATTAATTTTTATCAAGAAATGTCCAGAAGTCCCTGCAAATTTGTGCATATTTTTTTCAGCATTGAATCCACCACTTTTGCACATGTGTATGTAGCTGAATTTCCACCATCTACAATGGGGCTTAGTGGTGGATTCTGAAGGTCCTTATGAATTTTAGGGACTCCAAACATGACTGGTGCCATAGGTGTCAGTATTTGCATGTAGTTGTATAAATTTATGTCTATTTTTCCTTCAATGTATAAGTCATTAATGTAAATTCTTATACGTTGATTAGCTGTATTATACTCATTTAATGAAACTTGTTGGTAGGAATCAGCATTCAAAATAGATTCAATCATGTTATCATAACCGTCAGAGTCCATGAGTACCAACCCCCCCCCCACCCTTATCTGGTTTCATGACTCTGACATTAGTTGACCTTAACACATTAAGCCAGGCTTGCTCATCCTTACTCAAGTTATAGTTACTTGCAAACCTTTTATTGTTGGACTGTAACAACCTGAAATCAAGTTCACAAACTCGTTCAAAAGTATGTAAAAGGTTATGCAGTGGTGGATTAAACAAGCTGGCTATCCTAAACTGTTGGTCCTCTAAACTAGTATTACCTAGAAGAGCTTTTAAATTTAATTTTGTTACAAAAAGTTTCAGGTGTAAAATACATTTAGCAATGTCCATTCTCCTTGATGGAATGAAGGTCAGCCCCTTAGCCAAAATGTTAGCAAGTTCAACAGTCACATCAAATATGGAATAGTTGTAAATATAAAAGTCACCCTCAGTATTTTTGATAACCAAAGGATTACTTCCATAAGTGATGTCATTAATTTCTGCTGAGTTGTTTACCTCCATTGTTGTGCATCTTCTGTTGGTTCTGGAGATATGAAGCTAAAATTTTCAGGAAACCAACTTATTCAAACACATTCTTGCACTACACAAGTGCACATCCATACCAACAAAAAAGATCAGTGGTTAAAGGGCAACTCGTACAAGCTGCTAGAATGGTAACTACTGAAATGGATTTCCACAACAAATGAGAATTTTTAAAACAAATGTTTATGAGAAGAGCCTACCCAACCTCATTATTGGATGACTTAATAGATGAAGTCAGGTCCAAAAGGCATAATGGTTTTTATAAGCCAATTTTAAACACAATTCAGACTGTAAACATTTCTTCCCCAGATACTATACAGTCAGAGGAGTCAATACAAGTAGTAACAACAACAACTCTTTCTTCATAAAGTAACTTTAGTCTAGGTTTTGTCACAACATTAAATTTGGTCTAGGTTTTGTCACAACATTAAATTTGGACTTTAGCTACATTAGAGATATAGTTTGCAAAAACTGGAATATTCTCACAGAGAACAAGGAATTAGTAGCGAAATTGGGACCTTCTCCTAAACTTATTTTGAGAAGAGCTACCAGTTTTAAAAATCTGCTCGAATGAAACACTAAATCCAACTCAATTTATGCAGGAATGAATCAATGCGGGAATTGCCATTACTGTAGGTACATGGATGTGGGCCTCACAACAATAGTGAACAATAATACGATAACCTGTAGACTGAAACACAAGTGTAACTCTGTGATGGTGGTTTATTTAGCCAAGTGTCAGTTGTGTGAATTATTCTACATAGGCAAAACAGAAAGAAGGCTTAAGGATAGAGTCTACGAACATGTATATAGTATCAGTAGACAAAAAATGGAAAATGCTTTGGCAAAGCATATCTTTATGAATCCTGAACACACATTTAAATTTTGAGTTATAGATCAGGTAGCACAGAATCCTAGGGGAGGCCCCATCCAGTTAGAGCTCGAAAGACTAGAACTTATTTAGCAAATTTGATTAAATGCCTACAACCACCTAGGACTCAATGATATATGTTCCCTAATGTGTATTTTGAAATTGAAAAATCTAATGAGATAGTATTGGGGACCTTTCCCCTAATTACATTTTTAAGTTTTTTTTTCCTAATACTCACTGTTCTATTAAATTGTTGGACAGAGGTTTAACATATTTTCGTTTTAACTAGTGTAATTTGTGGATTTTAGAAATATTAACATGGTCATTTTAAATATATGCTGTAGATGTGACTAGCATTTAAAATTTTTAGCTGGGATGTCATATGACTTACTTAGCTAGGATGTCATGTGACTTACTGACAGGGTTATTTAAACTGTTTCTTGTGAATGAAGTACTTGCATCTGATGAAGTTCAACTATTTGGTGTGGATGAAAAGTGCTTTATAATAAAACCCCTGAGTGCAAAAGACAAGGGAAAGTTTAAAACTCCCTGATTTCAAACATAGTCAGCAAACTGGTAAAACTGGCAAAAATATCAGAACATGTTTCATATCCAGAAGAATTGAGACCCTCACAGATACCACGCCTACTAGGTCAAGGGATGGGTTGTGGAATTAATTTTAAAGCCATACCCTTCTTTAATAAAATTGGGTTTTCCAACCCCATAAATTATTTTCCCCATTATAATCTTTCTACAAGCACTAATACATTGATTTTGGTGACGAGCTAGTATAATGAAACATTATCTGGCACTTATATCATAATTTGTTGAGCTGTCCATTATTTATTTAACATTTGTTGACTGAGAAAGTCTGACTTGGAACAGAGCCTATTTTCATCAGAGGCCTGGGGAAAAACACTCCTGAATCATGTCTTTGGAAGGAAACCGGAGTACCCAGAGGAAACCCACTTGAACACAGGGAGGACATGCAGACTCCACACAGAAGGCACCCCAGCTGAGAATCAAACCAGAGAACCTCTTGCTGTAGGGTGGCAACATTAACTGCTACACCACTATTATCAGCTCGCAAATCATTGAAACAATATCAGTATAGCCTGAGCCAGGTAAACTTTTTCAAGTTCTACTTTAGATCCTGCATAGAAACAAGTCCTACTTCCCTTTGCAGTTTATCAAGAAGTTACAAGTGTCAGATCTGGTTTCTCTGATACTTTTCCAATTATTTATAGTCAAAAGGTCGAGAAGTCACTCATTTTGGTTGGAGTTTTCATTTAGTTTTTACTAATTATTTGTAGTCAGGAAATTCACGACACTACAAAGGAAAAGGCAACCTCCTTTGTCAGCCAATATTTGGTGATCCCATTATCAGCTTTGTCTCCAGAATGCTATCATCATCTTTACTTTATTTAAATTTGAGGATAAACCAGCATACGACTGTCTAAAATAGCAAGCCTCATCTGCTCTCATAGAAGTGTAATACTTGAAGTCAGTGGATGGGTGTTTACTAAATCATTTCCTAACAAGCAAGATGTTTGAATGCTACTCCCCATGTAAAAATCCATAACCCTGTACTCTCTAAAAATTCATCTTAGTATTATACAGTTACATGTAAATAGCTTGGCTTGTTACACAATATAAATACCAGAATATTTGGAGAGGCTGCTGCAATCCGAGGGGGTGATACAGCCCTGGTAGCAATTCTAGGGCAGTTCATATAACTGCATCCTATTTTCTAAGGATCAGTGTACTCAGTTTATAATAAATCATAACTGCTACCACTTATCTGCTAAATTAGCATAATTTAGCTTATTTGCTTGTAAACAATGTCTGCTGTGCATGCATGTCTTCTGTAGCAATTTTAAAACATGTGCTATGAGACAGCCCAAAAGTCAAGCCAATGTGGAAGAAGTTGTTCTCCAAATTAAATCCAATAGAAGTGACTTACAAGTCCCACGTATGGTACAGCTGTCTCCTAAATATGAAACTAAAAGATACATTGACCCCCCCTACTTGATAATAATCATTGTTCTAGCCTCGCTAATTAAACATTATGTAGTTAAAAATTGCATTTGTAATGCAGGGTTCTGTCTTTCAATCAATAGTTACACTGGGTAAGGCCTAAGGATTCCTCATAGAGTTAGGATGCTAAGATCTCCCCTAAAACATATGGAGCTTTCTTGTACAATTTCGTGCACATGTAATTTCAGATTTACAACTGTGTACTAAGCTCAGAGTGATTAGCTTACCCTCAGCAATTTGGTCATAGTCTTTGATAATGATTTATCAGCTTAATACATTCTACCCCATCTGTCCGTCTTATTGTACATATGCATTCACTTGTACTGTTGTTTTATTTTCCTTTTTTGCGTGTGTTTATGTATCAGTTTCTTAATAAAGTATATTTATTTAAAAAAGAAAAGATTATTGAAGTCCAGTTACTCTCCCTATCATGTGTTCCCAACCATTAACTGCTTATGGGAATACCTACAGTTTTAATCGGGTCTATATTACTTCACTGAAAGCTACTTCCATCGAATCTCTGTTCATCAAAGAAAATACATTGAACGTTCACTTCAACAAACATTCACTTCAATGAAATATTTATCCAAGGAAAGTAAAGACTTGGCCAACATTCCAAATGTCATACACAAGTAAGTATTTCAAACCCACCAAGGTGGGGTCTGTGGCCCCCACGCACCCCAGCCCCCTAACTATATATACCAACTCTGAGATTGCACTACAGTAGGGAAAAGGGCAGCTTTCCAATGATGGCCAACTCCTTCCTTTCCCTGGTTGAACAACTGATTGAAGAAAATGTTTTCTGACATGAACATTGATGTATTTTGTTCGATGAACAGACGTTTGATGGAATTAGCTTTTGATGAAGTAATATAGACCTCTTTTTTTCAGATTTTGTTTTTTAAAGCCTCTGATCTCTTTCCTCATACTGTCATCCAAAAGAAGAAGAAAAGGCCAAGCTAAGTACAAAAGTGTGTGTGTGTGTGTGTGTGTGTGTGTGTGTGTGTGTGTGTGTGTGTGTGTGTGTGTGTGTGTGTGTGTGTGTGTGTGTGTGTGTGTGTGTGCATATCTGTGTCTGTGTGTGTGTGTATATATATATATATATATATATATATATATATATATATATATATACATATATATGGATCACTACTAAATCCCGAATACTTACAATACTGAAGACCAATATCCTGAGACCAGATACCCGAAAGACGAGAAGACCAAGACCAGAAGCGCGAAATTTGAAATACCAAACACTTCACTAAACATACACCACACACATACACACACCTTCACATAAAACACAAACACACAAACCTACACTACATAAAAGCAAGGGGGTCAAGCACCCCTGCACCCCCCACATCCCCCACTTAAATATTCTAATTCCAAGGTTGCATTATACAGACAAACACACGAAAACACCACCATACACCTACATTACATTCCCCGCACACACATACATCACAGTCACAACACACAAACACACACACACACTAATGCCCCAAACCAACACAACCAAACATAGATACTTACCAAACCACCTGACATCTCTGTATTTCACAATTTTGAAATATGCACTTCTGGTCTTCTTGTTTTTTGGGTATCTGGTCTCGGGATTCCGGTCTTCGGTATTGTAAGTATTCGGGATTTAGTAGTGATCCCATATATCTATCTATATATATCTATATATATATATATATATATATATATATATATATATATATATATATATATATATCTGGGTCTAATTTTCTTTGTTGAAATTTCATTATTTCGAAAAAGAAAAGTAGAAGCCCACTTAAGCGAAAATGCACTTAAACAAAAGTGCACTTTCACGAATATCAGTTCAACGAACTGGTAAAGAAACAAAACAGGAAACACTGCAGTGCCTAAGCACACTACAGTGGGGAAAAGGGAATTTACCTGTTTCCCCACTGTAGTGCGACCTCAGAGTTCGTATATTTAAGTAGCGGGGGTGAGGGGGGTGCAGGGGGGCTTGCCCCCCTGCAAAAGAGTGTTTTTTGTCTTTCCTTTTTGTTTTTTTACCAGTTCATTGAACCCAATGTTTGCAAAAGTGCACTTTCTTGTAAGTGCACTTTCATGTAAGTGGGCTTCTACTTTTCTTTTTCGAAATAATGACATTTTGACAAAGAAAAGTGATCCATATATATATATATATATATATATTATATATATATATGTATATATATATATATTATATATATATATGTATATATATTTTTATTAATTTTGGTGTTTATTGATGGACATGACATTGAAATGTAAATGCCAAAATTAACATATAAAAAACTCACAAATCTGCAATGATCAAGAAAGTAATGCAAACACTTTTCTTTTCCGAAAATTAAAAAAAATAAATAAATAAAATAACAGTACCTGCAGATAAATTGTGTCTGAATAATAATACTGTTAGTGAAAGGATTTTTGTATGTTACTGTGTAAGGTTTGCATTGGGGCAGTGATAAAGTTAGGGACAGTACACATGAGTAAAGTGATACTGAAGACCTTTGGGCATGCTTGTGGCTAACTCTAACCCTAATTGTTGCCTCTAACTCCAACCCTAGAAAAAGTACCTTACTAAAAAGCCTTTTATGTGAGAATAGGACTACACAAATTGCTACACTCATTGTAGGTTCACTGACAGGATGGAGCTTGGAAGTGGATGACATAAGGAAGCTGGACATCCTATATATCCAGGAGAAAAGACGGAAGGGCAATGTTTCAAAGCACTTTGCTTGGGATCCAGAGTCTACTACTCAGGAGGAGGATGGGCTAGAAATGGTATGGGAATTGTATTGAGGGAGAGTCTTCGGAAGACAGTGAAGGGTGTCATCTGAATTTGTGACATACTCATGGCAATCAGGCTGACTTATCATCACACTGGAGTCTAAGTCCCACAGTAGGGTTTTGATAGTGAGAAAAAGAGTGCATTCAGACAGCATTTGCAAGGTTTACTAGATAGAGCAGGACAATATAAATTGGTGTTAATAATGGGTGACCTGAATGCACATAGTGGTAGAGAAAGAACAGTATATGAGGACTGCCCAGGTCCATATATCAGTATGGAGAGAGGGGAATATCCCAGATAAATGAAGCATAATCATGCTAGTTCCAGGGTTCAAGAACAAAGAAGACATTCACAGCTGTGAGTAGTACACAGGTATCAATCTCCTGTCACACTGCATGAATGTTTTGGGGAGGAAGACTGATAAATATGCAGAGTAGTAGAAAATAAGATGGGAGATGAGCAGTTCAGTTACAGATCGGGATGCAGCACAACTTACCTGACATTTTCAGTGAGATGAATACTTGAGAAGAAGTTAGAAATGGACAAAGAGTCCAACTGGGGCATTCCTAGACTTGGATAAGGATATGACATGGTCCCAAAAAGCTGATTTGGGCATTCCTGTGGTATTTTGAAGTCCAGAAACAAAGGTAGAATTAGTGCAATCTATGTAAAAGGACCAAATGAATCAAGTACAAACAGTGTTCAGTCTCATAGATGGATTTCCACTGGGAGTGGGTGTGCATTGGGGTTCAGTTCTGAGCTCATTGCTGTTCATAGTGATGATGGACTACATTAGCAAACAGGCAGAGGGGACACCACCAAAGTTGCTGTATGCAGACAATGGAATTTTTATTCTTTTTTCATTAAAAGCAACATTATTGTAGCACTTAGAACAACTTCTGACAAATTAAAAATTAACACTAGAGCATTCATTTTGCTAAAATCTCTTGACTACTTGCATTTGAGTTTCCATATTAGGCATGAGTCCTGAATTCTTCAAAAGAACTTTGTACAGAGAGCATATCACCTTTCTTTTACCTACCTTTCTTTCACCTCCACTAACTACCTTGATGATAGCAAGCTCAGATGCTCATAAGCCTAGTACTTATTATACAGCAGGAACTTCTCATTGTTACATTTGTTAATGCCTGTTATGTACTTCACAGATAAAGATTCTAGTTGTCTACTGATGTACTATGTTCTTCATCTGTAAATATGTTGTAAGTAATTTCTATGTTAAATTGTTAATCGCTATGTAATCCAATGTAACTACTGTCTGTTTATTTTACTGTGGAGCTTTTCTCCCCGGGCCTCCGCTGAAAATGGACCCACGTCCAGTCGGACACTCCCGGTCAACAAATTTAAATAAATAAATAAATAAAATATCTTTTTGTCTGTTCAGACATCATCTGGATAAGGTAATGTCATATCGAAAAGGTAAGATGAATCTGCAATGTTGTATTCAGAAGCAATAAAAAATGTTGTCAATGTTGAAGAGGAATCAGTGGAGTTTAATCAGACCAGAATGAGGTAGCAGAATCATGGGATTTAACTTCCTGATATGCTAAAAGGGGTAACTTAACTGCATTTAGTTATGGATGCAATGTGGATGACAGATGTGGAATCAAGTTGGATGGCAAACAATTTACAGTTAATTCCAGATTTGGTTTGGATGGTAAAATATCACTGGATGTCACTTCAAATTGAACCATGTCTGTTTTATCTTCTGATTCTGCTGGCAATAGGTTCTGCTGTTTCATGTGGTCTAACATCAGTGGTATCTTGGTTGTACTCATCACAGGAAAGGGTATCTTTGACATGAGACACATGGAAGGTGGGGAGGCCCTCACAATGGATGGCAATAGTAGTTGTGAGCAAAACCAAGTATGATCCTTTCCATCTGTGGCTAAATGAGTTTCTTTGGGAATGTACTTTAATGTAGACAAAGTCTCCAGGTTGCAGGTCACGATGGGTCCTGCTCTGTGGGTTATTGGACTGCATGCAGAATGACCATTTGGTATTTCTGTAAAATAGAAGAGAGACACGGTCAATTCAAAAGCAGGGATTTATCAGTGTCTTGCAATTCTAAGATCATAGGGAGAGGAGTAGCAGACATTCTCATGGGTTTTCCCATGAGGATTTCATGAGGGACTAATTTTCTAGTAGTATTATCTGCACATAATAAAACTAAAGGTAATGATTCTGGCCATTTAAGACCAGTTTCCTCACAAACTTTAGCTAGTCATATTTTAATGTTTGATTGGCACTTTCCACTATCACAGAACCTTGTGGTCTATAGAGACAATGGAATTGCAATTTAGCATTAAAAAGCTTGCAAAGTTCCTGTATAATCTGTCTAGTAAATTGGGTGCCCTGATCTCACTGAATGCAACAGGGAACATCAAATCTGGGAATTAATTCAGTTATTTTTTTTCTACCATGTGTGCATCATTCTTCACACATGAATATGCTTCTACCCATCCAGAAAAAAAATGTCAGCCAAAACTAGCACATAGCTAAATTTCTGCACTTAAGGAAGTTCATTAAAGTCTCTCTGCAAAAAAACAGGATGTTTTCCATGGCTTTTTCAGTGATTGAACAGGAGCAAGCATTGATTTAGACACATTACTGTATGTGCCAAACAAATTTGAAATGTTTTTGCAAAATGTGCTTTTAAACACCTTTATTGAAATATGTGTAACGCAGGCAAATTTATGTGCATCAAAAGAACAAACCATATTAACTTGTTTAGAGCTACAAATATTATACATCACATATATTTTTTATACAGTATAGTCAGTCCAACATTAAATAAAGTGGTCATCTCCTTCCTTCTTTTTAACCTAATTCCTCCTCCAAAACATTTTTCTGCATACATTCTTCCCAAAATTTCCATTTTCTTCTATTTCATTTGCTCCTACCCTTTTCAAACAATCCTCTTCCTGTTCTCTTATCTCTGTTAGAATATGCACTACTTCAGTTATGGTCAGTTTAGGCTTTGATTTTCATTTTCTTGTAATTGTTTTTTTTGGCAGCCACCAGAATTAAATTTAACAAGGCTTTACTATGTCTAGGCAATTCTATATCCCAGCTCAAAAATATTTCCTTAGCTATATCCATTTGCTTGCTCAGAATTCCTGACACAGTACTCTGCAGGGACTTTTTAAAGTCTGCCAACTCATTACACTTCCAAAACAAATGTCCCAGTTACCTCTTTTTCCACATCACATCTCCAACATTTACCATCTACCTGAGGAAAAATGATTTGCAGTCTGCGTGGAGTATAAAATACCTTTGCAAATACTTCCAATACAAAATCCTAAATATTTTAAACTTTATTGTATATTTGGGAGCCATACATATCTCCTTCCATTTTTTCTTTGTGAACTGCTTACCCAATCTTTTCTAACACTGATTGATTCCTATACTTATTATGCAATATTTTTATGCCCTACTAATTATCTTTTCTAGATTCAACTAAAACTGTACCAGTGCAGGTATTTCACTAAGCTGTGTTGTTCTTTAGAATACGTTCTGCTACTTTATGAATATAATATTCTGTATGGATGTTGTTATTCTTAAGGATCTGCATCCAAAATCCCACTTTTTGTTTGGTTCTTGAATTTTCTCCCTGCTTCATCATCATCTGTTTCTACTCTGAATTGTTGCTTTCTGCTTGGATTGTGTATAAGAGCCTTACCTGTGTAGCTCTAAAATATCCCTTCAAATCAGGTAATCCTCAACCACCTTGTTCAATTGGAAGGATCAACTTATCCCATCTGACTCTGGCCCTCTTCCCCTCCCAGATAAAGTCCGTCAACTCTTTATTAATTGCTATCCACAACTTCTCTCCTAGATGATAAAATATGCCTGTGTATAAAACTAAAGGGACTTAAAACATTTTTATTCTTATTTCTTTCCATCCATATCCACAGACAAGAGTTTTAAGTTTTTCAGGTCTGTATTATCTTTTGCATTTAGTCTCATCCCACATATCCTAAGCTGCCAGTACAGAATCCTTTTTAACCCATACTCCAAAACACTTTGTTTTATCATGTCTCCATAAATATGGGTATTGCTGAATCAATTCATGTGTGGGTGCAATCTTTTAAATGTTAACCTTTGTTTTAGCTTCATTAATTTATATCCCAAAAAGACTTAAACTGGCTCAAAATGTTCCGTAACACTGAGATGTCCTATTCTGTTTTTTTTTTCAACAGGATGTTTCTGGTTTTATCAGGTATGAAATATCATCTGCCAATAAAGCTAGCTTTTCTTGATTACCATACCTTTAATATCCTTGAGTTTGTGAGTCTCTTATTTTCTTTGACAGTGGTTTTAAATATAATGCAAATAACAAAGGGGAAAGAGGACACACCCACCTGGTTCCTCTGTTTAGACTCACGTTATCCGAAAGGAACCCTCCCACTTTGATTTTTGCCTCCAGTCCCTCATATATCTTCCTAAACAACTTTATTATTGTATCAGGGAATGCAAATTCTTCAATGCCCTAGTTACAAAATCTCAGCTTACTCTGTTGATGTGCTTTCTCTGCATCAATACCAACCAAAAGCAGTATTTTCTTATGGACTGATTCCCTCTGGATCATCATTGTACTAGTAATGATGTCAAATGTTTGCCTTCATCCACAAAACCACATTGATCCATCTACATCAATTTTAGCAACACCTTTGCCATTCTTTTAGTCATTATAGATATAAACACTTTATAAACATA
This sequence comes from Protopterus annectens, assembly GCF_019279795.1. Lineage (NCBI taxonomy): Eukaryota > Metazoa > Chordata > Ceratodontiformes > Protopteridae > Protopterus > Protopterus annectens. Next base: position 1,893,284,195 of record NC_056741.1, on the reverse strand, counting down.
GTTTAAAAATTGAAGTGAGCCTATATGAAGCTGGATCTGATGGGTCTTTACTGTCTTTAGGTATTACAGCTGCCACAGCTTTTTTTTCCAGGATGCTGGTAGTTCCCCTCCATTTAAAATACTGTTAAACAATACCTTCCATATCATTGAGTTTCTTCTGTCCCATTCCAGACGTCTACAGGAATAGCATATATTCCTGGAGACTTTCCTGCATATTGAGTGTACATGACCATTTTTATCTCATCTCTTCCTATCTTAACTGTTAATTGTTAAGCATCATTTACCTCCAATCTTGCATATTTAAGTCTTCCATAAATATTTCCAGTTGCACTTTGTCTTGATTTCCACATTTCTCTGATTTATACAAATGTTCTTAAAAGTTCCAAAGTGTCCCTAATACATCTACAGGATCTGTGGTCATTTTTCTTGTCTTAAACTGTCTAAGTTTGGCAAAAACCCTTTATACTTTCTGTTGCCTCAATCATTGTGCTAAAAGTTTTTGTGCCTTTTGTTATCAAAAAACAGTTAACAGCAATTTTTCTAAATGCATGCAAATTATCCACCTATGCCCCTTATTTTCTCTTTAGCACTCTGCAGTTGCATCTCTTATTCTGTGGGATTCCCCTTTATTCTGCAATAGTTTAACCTTTCCCAGCCCCTCTAAATAATTCTTGTTGCTTCTTAACCATATCTCTTTTTCTTTATTTTTACACTGTTTTAAACTCCACTTTCATTTTATCATACTTAACTAGTTATAACTTCTGAATAACTTTATATCTTCCCTAATAACTCTCATAAAATCTGCTACCTATTCCTTGAATTCCCATCTTTTTAACAGGCAGGTGTACCAGTGTCTCATTTTTAATTCATTACCCTGGCTTTTTATTTTAGTTGGCATGACTGAAAAAGTTATTGGGTGTGTGCCAAAGCTCTCAATACAAAGCATATGTTTCTTTGAAATATATTGTACCTTTGGGAATAATATGTAAAATCTCTCCATGTTCCTACTACTGAATTCACATCTTCCATACCAAATATCTTCATAGTTTTCTTCAGAAATCTAGCTTTTTTTGCAACATTCTCCCTTCTAGAACCCTGAATACATCCTCATCATTGCAAATCAAATTCCAGTCCCCACCTATAAGTAATATTCCCTGTTGAAAGCTGATTATTTTGCCCAAAACATTCTTAAGCTCCATAATATCAGTAGTAGTAGAATATAAATAGATGCCAGTGTAATCCTCTTATCTTCCCAGTAGCCCCTTACTACCACAGGTCTACCATTATTATCTTTTTTACTCTCTTCTATCACTACCTGAACTTCTCTAGAAATTAATATAAGTACTTCCCTTTTCCTTTGTTCCTGATATTCTTCTGACTATCCATCCTGAAAGCATTTCTTTATCAAATTAAAATATTTATTTCTTTCCAAATGTGTCTCCTGTAACATTGATGTTTGCACTCTACATTTCTTAATATAATTAAATGTTCTTTACATCTATATCTGTGAGACCATTCACATTCTATGATAATATGGAAAGTGTCACTAGTATAAGAAGTTATTATTCCCACCCATTATATATGACAGCTTTTTAGATGTCTGTTTCCAGCTTTTGTGATACATGCACCCACAAATGACTGACAACCTGATCTTTTATATAGTTGTTTCTTGTCATCTCCATTTGAACCTATACCACATTTTACAAGACTTTTTGTTTTAATGAAAACCCTCAAACTAATACACTCCCAGAACACCCCCAAAACCTGTTACCTTAATGCAAACTCACAAAAATATGTACACACCCCCATAACCTGTTACTTTAATGCAAAGTCACAAAAATATGCACATCTTCATATAATGAAGTTTAACCCTCCTAGAAGAAATAATTGTACTAAATAGACAGCAGCAGACACAGGTACTATCTGACCTAAATTTAAGGTTATCCATGTCAAGATGCATGTTACTGGCTTTGCTCCTGAGATCACTAATTGCTGTCTGTTTCTTTTTTATTTTTGTTCCCTTCCCAGATGTGAAAAATAATGTGTATGCTTTCAGAAAACATTAACTTTTTAGCCTTAAACAAACCAGTCTTCTGAGTTTTTATTGCCCTATAATTAGCTTGTTTCCATGAAAAAGAGAAAAAAGAAAAAATGTAGCCATCAGCTGTAGGCACCTAGAAACATGCTAAACATTTATTGCAAAAGGAAGACTTTTCATTACATTCAGTGTTCATATTTACTTGTTTCCTCTTAGAACATGCTATTAAATTAAGCCAAGGATATTAATCTAGGCATTCACCTATGCAAAAGTAAGGGAATACATATCAGTTCCACATATACTACAAACTGTATACTTTTACAGCCCATCTCCCACCTCAACAACCTGAGAATACAGCCTTTTAACTTAATTGTGCATTTGTTCAGCCTTTTTATCTCTTTTTTCATTGTAATGACTACATTTCTTAATACTAAAACAAGAGAAAAGAAAAGAAAAAAGAAAAAGGGCATTGTTTATTATATACTTTAGTATTTTGATTACATGCAACGGTAACTAAAACTACATTACAATATACCATGCAATTTATATCATGAAACGTTTTATAGAAATACTGTTAAGAATAGAAACTATTTTATTTAGTTGCCTTTTTCCCTTACCCTTAGTGTCATTCAAACATTAATGAAATGAAGTGAGCCAAATGCCTTTCCATCTTTCTTGCTACTTCTTAACCATAACTCTTTTTCAAACATTTAACAAAGTCAACAAAAGTCCATTCTTTCTACTTTTTCTTGCATAGCCGTGTTTCACAAATGTGATTGATCCCTTGTAATCTCACATTTATTCATTAATTTCAGTGTTGCTGGTGGTCTTTTTATTCACCTCCTTCTCCCAACTACAGACTGAGTCAATTCAAAGGTACTCCCAATTCTTTTAGTCAATTCCTGCATTTTTCTTGGTCTCTCAAGAACTTTCCTTTGGAACATTGGAAAAAGGTTTCACTGGCAAAGTTTCTCTATGAGCTTTATTATCAGAAGAATGAGAAGCACCATCCCTTTCTGCTTGATGCCTCACTTTTGTTGGACAAACTTTTGTATTTCCTCCTCAGCCTCTTCTTCATCAAAAATTACTTTGAATCTCCAGGAAAAATATTTTAAAGACAACTGGATACAGCAGCTTGAATTTCATATGTGCCACTCTACATTCCCTAATTGCCGGTATAAATTTGCTTCTCTTCTAACTGGTGTACAGTGAATAATTTTCCACATTGCCTTTCTGCCACAGTTTTGTCAGGATCAACTCTCTCTGCTGGTAGGATTGCATCTTTACAAACAGGTCTTGACTGCTTTCTCATGGCCAGATTTTGGAACATACACATCATGTGCCCTTTCAATTAACAGATCCTACTGTAGAATACTAGTCCAGTTGCTTATTTATGCTTCATAAAATTAATACAGTCTGTTTCTTCCATTTTTTTTGGTGTCGCAGAACATCTCAGGTTTTCCCTGTGAGCTCTGTCCTCTAATTCTACCATTTGTGAAACATCTGTTCTTAAGCACTCTCATAGTCCACTAACCTTTTCTTCATTTTGACCTCTGATTTTTGCAGTTTTATCAGTTCATATGAATATGTGTGTAAAGCTTCTTCCATTTTTCCAGCCTTTTCTTGTTTAAATTGATATACTCCTTCATTGTTTCATTTATTGTAATCTGCTCTCAGCACATTTGACTTATTATTTCAGCCACTCAGTTTTCTCTCTCTGTCTCTCCCCAAGTCTCCAGTAAGGCTCCCCACTGGCAAAGCTGTGGTCAGCACCCTCTCTGTGAAACCACTGCTTCATGTCCCTGCTCCAAGTAGCTGACACACTCTGAGATTAATTTTCACACACACACACACACACACACACACACACACACACACACACACACACACACACACACACACACACAGACACACACAGACACACACAGACACACACACACACACACACACACACACACACACACACACACACACACACACATATGCACACCAGCTGGGATAACCTGCTCTATCAGCTTTTCTCAGGCTATAAGGTAGATTCACTGCTACCAGTCTGTTACTATAAGGCTCTTAAAATGGTATACAATTACACTAAGGAAAGTTAATACTAATACAAATGGTAATGTTGACCAAACAGCAATGCTTTCAGGAGTGGCAGAGTTACATGCTCAGTCTGCCAACCAGATTCTCATGTCCTCAGGCAAAGTGCTAAGGGCTTGTTCCTCACCAAAAGGTCTGCCAGCCCTTTCAAAGTGGTGACCTAACACCTACTCACCCACCTATGAAAAATAAATGCTTGTCTCAACAATATAATCACACACACTTTCATCTGCCTTGCTTCTATGCTCACAAAACTTTTTTTCTGTAAGCTTCAGGTGTTAACTTAAAGCATTCAAGTAAACATTTCTTGACTTTTTCATAGTTTAGACAATCAATATCAGACAATTTAAAAACAACAGTCACAGCTTTACCATGGAATAAGGGGGCTAAGAACCCTACACAGAGCCCTTGGTCAACATTATATTTTTTACATACTCTTTCCAATATATGAATAAAACTATCAAAATTATCACCATCTGTAAATTGTGGAAGAAATTTACTGATCTTTATTGCTTCTGCAATTCAGTTATTCCCTTCCCCATTACCTCCATAACCCTGGTGAAGAGTCAGCATTTCCCTGTCATATTAACACTGCTTCTCATTTCCTTCAGCCTCCAAATGCCGCAGTCTCTCATTTTCTTTCACCTCCAAATTCTGCAGTCACTCTGCTGATTCTAATTCCATATGTTACACCTGCCGCACTATCTCTGCTGATTTTAATTCCATACATTTGGCCTCCAGTTAAAATCTGTTTAACTCCAGATGGATTTTTCAGTCCTCTAAAGAAAAGGTGAACTGTCCTGTTTCTGAGACCTGCAAATTCCTATCACCAGACTGATTATCCTCCTGGTCTGTGTTGTAACTGTGACTAAGGCTGAAATCATTTCCTCTTTAGTCAGGTTGGCATACACCAGTCCTTTAGCTTTACACGTGTTGGCCAACTGGTTCTTTTTCAGCTTGCCTTAATCCTCTGCTGACATTTTTGCCTGCTTTCCCTAACTAAACTAAACTAGCAAAAAAATAAATAAAAACTGTTGTGATATGCAACTCTGAATGTTCACCATGTGGCTGCTGAAAGAATGCACACCTTTAGTGACAACTGCTTACAGGCTACAGAAGTTCAATATCCAACCACTGCCACCAATATGTGACATCCCCACTCTGTGCCAGTAATCAAGGAGTCTGAAAAATCCTCACCACTGCCACTGGATAGGGGAGTTCACTTGAAATACAAATGGATACATTCAGTATTTCCATATGCAGACCTTTCTGCATTGTGCACAATTTCCTTTAAGAGCACACAGAAAATACAGTCAGCCAGAAGTCTGGATTTCTCTATCTGTCTCCCTCAAGGTGCCCACTAAGACTCCCAACTGGTACAGATGTAGGGTTAGGTCCTCAGTCAAGTCTCCAAGTCAAGTCCACCAGCACCCTCTCTGTGAAACCAGTGCTTTGTGTCCCTGCTTCAAGTAGCTGATACAAACACTCTGAGATTTAATTTTCACACAAACACACACACACACACACACACACACACACACACACACACACACCATACACATCTGGGAAAGGCTGGCAAAGATTTACTAGCTATGCCACCTTCTATCCAGATTATAAGGTAGTTTCACTGCCATCAAGTCAGTTACTATAAGGCTCTTAAAAGGGTATCCAATTATACCGAGTGAAGTTAATATAAATACAAATGCTAATGTTGACCAAACAGCAAGGCTTTCAGGAGTGGCTAGAGATATCATCAAATAAGTATACACAAATATTCTCAAAGCTGAAATATTTTCTAAAAAGGACCAGACACAATGAAACATTTAAATAAATTTAATATTAAATAATAAAATGACATGAACATATTAAATATCTATTTACAGTAAACACCAGAGTTTTAGCCACAAGAAATATTAAAAATAACACAGATGGAAAGTTTCACACAGTTAAAGAAAAGCAGTATTTAGCTGGTCTCAATATCTGTTCCTGACTGACTAAAACAATTACTGTTCCTACTTACTGAATAGAACAAGGCAAGATAATGTGGGTGAGTGGTCCTTGCTATCAGATCCAAGACAGAATACAGAATGATGCTCAGACTTCAGTCTCCTCTAATATTAAAACATTATTTCTGTTCAGAATGACATCACATACATCTGGTCATCTGACTATTTTCCCATGCTATCACCAACACTAGAAGTTGCCAGGATTTTAGCACCTACATGTCAATAATACACACACAAGAGCATTGCTCAGATGTGGTGCAGCTGCTGAAAGTCATAAAACCATAAAACCATTCCACTATTTCTGCAGGAGCTACAACCTGTTCTCTAGTACAGACATTGCATCTCTGGCTCCTTTATAAACTGTGGGTAACATTTTTATGGCTTAACCAATAAAGTAATTTAATCAAACACAAAACGATGATACCAGAGAGTAAAATGCTCCTTACCAAAAAAAACAGCAGCAAAATTTTAAAGTAAAATAAATATGGTAAAAGAGCAAACAAAGGCTGCAAATACTCAACAGCATATAAATTCCTTCCACACAAGTATTGAAGACAGGAACAGTCAAAACTGGAATAAAAACTCAATTTATTCATGCACTGATAAGCGTTTTCACCCCTTCGGGCTTCCTCAGACCATTAAAGCTTGGAAGACAAAAACAATTCTACTTTTATACTTCCATAGTATACTAATTAAACAACTGATTAATCCAACCTGTAGCTAATTCATTCAATTTCATTAAAGTGGTATTCTCACTAAAATAATCTCACACTAAAAGACTAAAAGTATAGCCTACTACTTACAAATATATGATCATTTAAAAACATAAAATACATTAACTACATAGTTTAAAAATAATTATTCATGATAAATTTATAGAACATAACTAAAACCCAAACATACAATGGAACTGTGCTCTTTCAAGACATAGAGTAAAACAAAAATGCTTATAAAAATATGTTCTATAATGAGGAATATATAATGCATGCAAACAAACTACACACATCAATTCTCATACAGAAAAATGATATGCATGTGTCATCAAAACATAAAGTAACACAAAAATGCTCATAAAAACATGTTCCATAATGAGGAATATATAATGCATGCAAACAGACTACACACATGAATTCTCATGCTGAAAAATTATATGCATGTGTCGGCACAGAGGCATTACTCTATCAATTACTTGGCTATTAGCCTACGTGCTTTTAATAAGGGTTTCAGGAGTACCTTATCATTCAGGCCAGGGGTTTTGTTGGACCTAAGTCTAATAATCCACTTAAGCTCACATCTTTCAATGAAGTTTCTAAGATCCCCTCCTCGACTGCTAGGACTAATAGTCTGGATTACCATAAACTTAAAACTATGCTGGTGGCCACACTCTTGGACATGTTTGGAAAGTGCATTGGTATCTGAGACTATATGAATCTGATAGACATGTTCTCTTATCCTGTCCCTTAATTTTCTGTCGGTCTTCCCAACATAATATGCAGAGCACATTATACAGCTTGCCAAATAGACATGTTCTGTCAAAAAATCTGCACTAACATTAAATTTGAACTCATGCTTCATGACTGGATGTATAAACATCCCGCTGTCATCGATGTAATCACAAAAATTGTATCTACCACAGTGACTGGTACACTGTGAATCAATGGCATCAAGACCACTGCTAGGTCTGGAGTAGCATAAAAGCCTCTTTAAATTGTTCTTATTTTTATACATAAAAGTAGGATGGTCTCCTACCAGCTCCTTAAAGGTTGGATCCACTGTCAATACACCCCAGTTCTTAACAATGATGTCTTTGATCTCATTGGTATCCTGTGTATAGAATATGGGAACCCTGACTTCTGGACATGAGGGTTTCTCAACTGGGTTCATACCCAGGCCATTTGATGAAAAGTAAGGGCGAGCACTACTACCTCTCAATGCCTCAACTCCTTTGACCCTCACATACTTCATCCACATTATAGGATCTAGCCAACAGCCTATCTTGTAATCCCTTCAACTCATTCTGAAATCCCCCATCAGTGGGGTTGAGCCTAGAAGCTCTCATAACCTGACCTTTGATCACATTCTTAAACACATACCTAGGGTGCATACTCTTCCTATGCAAGTGTATTCCTGTGGCATGGCTTCCTATAAACACCAGTATTCAGGGTCCCATCCCCTAAATACTCCACAAAGACACCCAAGAATGCTATATAAGTGTTTGAAGTGACCATGGTAAACTTCAAATAATTAGTGAGCCCATTTATCTCATATAGGAACTCTACAAGTCGTTCCTCTCCTCCTGTCCATAATAAAAACAGGTCATCCACAAACCATTTGTAAAAACAAACGTAATTCTGGAAGCTATTTAAAGGGAAAAGTTTCTCTCTTTCCCAAGTGGCCATAACCAAATTGGCGTAGCTATTGGCACAGGATGTGCCCATAATTACTCCATCTCACTGAATGTAGACCTGTTCACTAAACATAAAAATGTTATTTTCAAGGACAGCTTCTAAACGTGAACAAAAAAAAACAATAAACTTGTCACTGTGTTCAGTGTACCTTACCAATGAGCAGTGTATACAGCTAATACCATCTTCATTTGGAATCATGGTAAACAGTGATTGTACATCTAAGGTCACAAACACATACTCAAAATCTACAGACAGTAACCTTGTTTCTTCATATAATTCAATAAGAAACTGTTTTGTGTCTCTTAGAACATGTGGTATCTTGTCCACAACTGGTCTTAGGAACTTCTCCAGGTACAAGGACATGGGTTCTATCACCCAACCCCTTCCTGCCACTATAGGTCTCATTGGTGGATAGTGGGGGTCCTTATGAACCTTGGGGAGTCCCTTCCATTGAGGTGGTTCTACTCAAAGGTGGTGCAGGACCAGCAGATGAGGAAGTCCCCGGGTGGGTCCCAGATGTGCTGGGGCCTGGTGCCATGGCCAGATGAGGCAGGAGAGGTGGATCCACTGAGATTGGCCTTCCCAGACATGCTATAGTGTTGCAGTTTTAGAACATATGTTGGTTAGTAATGGTAAACACATTCCAGGATTAGTTATAACAGCATGCATGAGTATTCCCATTAACGCAAAACGACAAATCTGGAACATTTGCATTGCAAACAGAACACATGCATATATGGAATCACAGTGGGCATTACACCGGCATGCAGGTTATATTGAGAGCAACAGGCCACAAATGATAGTATTTGAACAGGTAACATTAATTGGAATACATTTCAACATTTGTAGAACAATAGGTCACATGTCCCAACAGTAGGTTTGGTGGAAAACATACCCATTAATTTATGTGTTTAGATTATTTGTGTAGATAAGGTGGGGCGAGAGAGAGATGTCAATTAACAAATGTAGATTCTTGCAGTGGTCACAGCTTTAATGATCACTGCTCTAATCATTACTCTACAGGTATTATTACAACAACCTATGGCCTTGGGTTGGGCAGTGGTATGTTTGTACACAGTGTATAATTTCAGCCTTCTTATAGCTACTTTATACCTTCTCTTACCTGGAAGACCTGTGGAGGAAATGTTTGTTAATACTACCTGACTGTTTCTACCCATATTCACATAGTCAGGGTTACATATGTGCACTCATACTGTGTGTGTGTGTGTGTGTGTGTGTGTGTGTGTGTGTGTGTGTGTGTGTGTGTGTGTGTGTGTGTGTGTGTGTGTGTGTGTGTCTGTGCTACTGCTATACTCTGCCTTGATTTCTATTGGTCACTTCAGTTGTTCATAGCAGGGACCGGTAGCTGTGACAGCATGACACCTTTGAACATTTCTTGGGGGAGAACACTTGGTGTATGTACTTATCCTGCTGTCATATGCAGCCTTGGGGTTGGACCATGGGTGCTGGACACAGTATAACTACAGCTTTCTTATAGCTACTTTATACCTTCTCTTATCTGGAAGACCTGTGGAGGGAATGTTTGTTAACACCACCTGACTGTTTCTACCCATATTCACATAGTCAGGGTTACATATGTGCACTTATGCTGTGTGTGTGTGTGTGTGTGTGTGTGTGTGTGTGTGTGTGTGTGTGTGTGTGTGTGTGTGTGTGTGTGTGTGTGTGTGTGTGTGTGCGCGTGTGTGTGTGCGTGTGTGCTACTGTTATACTCTGCCTTGATTTCTGTCGGTCACCCTGGTTGTTGGTAGCAGGGACCGGTAGCTGTAACAGCATGACACTTTTGAACATTTCTTGGGGGAGACCACTTGGTGTATGTACTTACCTTGCAGTCATTTGCAGCCTTGGGGTTTGTGTTTCATCAGAACAAGCTATTGAGAAACTGCTGTCTCTGTTTTGAATGTTTTCTGTCTAATTCTCTTTTGGTTGTACAATCTGACATTGTGATTACAACAGTCTTTTATATACATTCCTATACATACCTTTTGACATAGCACAGTGTGGAAAAGAGTGGTTAACACAACATTACTATTCTGATATCAGATCTTGGTGGATGAAACATTTCAAGTCATACAATACCAGAGTAAACACAACCAGTCTGGGGTTTTCACTTTTATTAACAAGTACTTACACTTTTATTGATATGTATGTCACTATTACTCTCCTACTGGCTTCTTCAGTCATTAAAAACCATACCCATTTTTAAATACTGCAAGGTGACATTCTACTACTTTTTATTTATTTGCCTTACATAATACCAGCTAGATTGTTACTCACCAGCCTCGCGATACAGCCTTAGCAGCCTGCTAGCGTGGGCTTCCAAATTCACATCCCTCTCATCTGTAGCTGTACAGGAGATAAGAAAAAGCATTTATGCATACCTATCCATCACATACACAGGCTGGACTTTGGAGAACACTTATTTTGACTAATACTTACACATGGCTGGAGCATTCCCTGCCCGGGCATCTTGGACTCACTTGTCCTAAAGGTCCCTCTTCCTCCACTTCGAGTCGGCAAAGTACTGCCGGACCTGCTTACCAGTCCGAGGGATGCCAGTGGCAGTGATGAGATCTTAGGCAAGATGGTCCCAAGCCTCTGCTTTGTATTGGGTGCCCTGGTAGTGGTCCTGCAGCAGTCACCCTTCATGGTCTTTAATGAGTCATCTGACCATGACCCTGGACTCCTGAATGCTGCAGTGCTACACCTGAAAGCGCACACCTTCACCTACAACAGCCATAGTGGCTACAGAGGGGGCTACAACTAGTTATGAACTGTATTCCTGCCTGCGAGCTTTAAATAGAGCTAATTTCCCACCCTTTACCATGATTGGGCAGTTTTAAAACTGCTGAGCTAAGCTAAGCACCAGGCAAACCCACTTAGCAAAGTTAACCATTGCTTAAAGGGCTAGATGCTAAGCCCTGCTTACCAGTGCGCAAATCCACTTAGCTATGCTAAATCTTGTTTAAACTTCAAATTTCACTGACATCTCACATTTGGGGCTGCTACACTACCCTGGCTAACATATACATAATAATATTCACTACCTATTTATGAAAAATACATTTTAGTTGTGTTTCACATATGAAAATGCATGGACTGCTGTGGGGTTCAAACAGTGACTGACTGTATGCTACGCAAACGCTCTAACCACTATGCTATTACAGTTTCACTATTTGTACTCTCTATATTTCTATTTAACTTCTTACCCATGCAGCTATGCTTAAACTTTATTGCACACAGGAAAAAAAATGAGTATATTTTTAAATATTGTTGTTAGAAACGTAGAACATTGATAGAATGACAGGCTTTGCATTAGCATGTATTTTGCAAGGGGTATGCAGTGTGTTACACTGCTGTTTTACCAGACTGCACTTCTTTTCTGGTGTATGGTGCACACATATATGGCAGAATGTGCACATTATGCCATATATGTGTGTTTTTCTGAGGAAGGCTGTCTGCTGTTTTCTCCTCAGACACTAAAGTGTCCGTGGAGACTTTCATTCATTTTACATTGCCGTTTGGCAATTCTCGAGTGCAGGGGGCATGTGTATTGTGACATCACTGCTCTCAGACTCACCCCCTGTGCTCATACACACAGACCGTGTTCATTTAAGAGTACAGCAGCGTCTTCATGAATATGCAAGGCGAGTTGCTACTCTACATGGACACGGTCGGTTCCATGCAAGAATTACTACTTTTTGCATGAAACCTTCATGAATCCCTGGGATAATGTAGAATGTATGCTTTACAGTCCACCCACAAGTTTAACAAAGTCAACAAAAAACAGGTTTAAATGAATAGCTAAAACCTCTATTTTTTCCAGCATTTTATTATTTGAGCTGATATATTTCTTCAATATTTGATTTATTTTTTTTCTCTAAATTACCTGAAATTATTTTTTGAAGCTTAAGCTTGGACTGTTTTTTTGCTGAACAGCTGCAGAATCCTTCCAAGACAGTGTTTTCTTTTCACCTTTTCTATTTGATTTCCTTTCAGGTTTTCCAAATTTCTTCTTTGCTGGTATCCCGGTAGTTTACTTATTAGCTAGTAACTGAATTTTACCAAGTACACAGTTTCAATGGTACTCCTTTTTCTCAGTTTGTGTTTTCATACTGGGAGAAGTGGAAATTAAGCTGCTGATCAGTGTGCAGCTATCTTGGAAGTCCAAGCCACAGAAAGTTATTGACACCCACTTGCTAGAATTTTTGCTTGTTCCCACATCCCTTGTCTCCATGTATGCTATCTCCAAGGCTGCACTATCTTGAAGAATGCATATGCACAACCAGGGTATGCAGTTCCAAGTCACCTCAATCCTGGATACACAAAGGAGCTCTCAGTGATACATCCAAGATGGCTGCACATTGAGTAACAGCTTAATTTCAGCTCTCCCAGTGTGAAAACGGAAACTCAGAAAAGACAGCCAGTAAACTCATAATTATGGGTAAATTTCAGTAATTGGCTAGTAAGTGCACTTCCTGAATGCCAGCAAAAAAGAAATTCAGAGAACCTGAAAGAAAATCGGTCATAAAAGGTGAGGGGAAAAAAACTGACTGGGAAGAATTCTGCAGCTGTTCAGAAAAAAGCAGTACAAACCCCAGCTTTACTGCATTCCAGTAACCTAGAGGAAAAATAATAAGCCAAATGTGCTCAGAGCTGATTAAGATGGAGTACATCAACTGAAATAAAAGGATGGAAAAATAGAAGAAGCTTTAAACAGATATTAAAATGAGGTGATAAAACTGGAAAAATCAGAAGTCAAAATTAAAAGGCTGTCTGAATATGAGACTGCACAAGAAGAGATGGAATTAGAGGACAGAGTACATGCGGAAAACCTGACATTTTCTTCTGTGCCAGAGAAGCTGGAAGGAACAGACTGCATTAATTTTATGAAAGTACAAATAAGTAACTGGACTGGTATTCCACAGCAGGAGTTGTTAATTGAAAGGGCACATTGTGTGTAAGCTCCAAACCTGGCCATGGGAAAGCAATCTAGACCTTTAAAGGTAAAGATGCAATCCTACCAGCAGAAAGAGTTGATTCTGACAAAACCAAGGCAGAAGGACAAAGTACTAGAATAGGGAGACAGCAGAGTATTTGCATAAAATGATTACTCACTGTACACCAAGCAGAAGATGGGTAAAGTTATTACAGTAATCAGGGAATGTTGAGAAGCAGGTGTGAGATTCAAAGTTCTGTACCAGCAATCTGTAGAATATTCTTTCCTGGAGGGACAAAATCATTTTCTGATGCAGAACATGCTAAGGAGGAAAGAGGAAATACAAAAGTTTGTCTAACAAAAAGTGAGCTGTGAGACAGAAGAGATTTTGTTTCTTGTTCTTCTGGTAATAAAGACCAGAGAGAGACTGTGCCACTGA
>NC_056741.1:1893212747-1893265247 GCF_019279795.1 Protopterus annectens | reverse complement strand
TACTTATTTGTACTGTAGTGTTACACAGTTATCACGAGCACCACTGAGATTATAGGGCTGAGGGCTAACCAAAGGAATTTCTACAGTGAATGACATCAGCACATCATGTGATATAGGCCAATGGGATGTGTACTGGGTGGGAAAGGCCTTATAATGGGATTCTCTCTGTCGCCGTCTGTCTCTCTCTTCTCCACATTTCTGTGTGTGTATGTTTGACATACTATATTATGTTGGCCTTAGATATGTGTGAGTATTCCTATCCAGTGTGTGTGTATGTGTGTGTGTGTGTGTGTGTGTGTGTGTGTGTGTGTGTGTGTGTGTGTGAAGTATCAGCGGTGTACAGTTTGGTGTGTGTGTATAGACATCTGCAAATAACGGATATCTGTAGTCCGCTGTCTTGTCAGACATGGGCTTCATTTCTCTAAGTGTAGGAGCATGCCCAGTATGGCCTTCTGTATTGAGTGTGTGCATCCATTCCAGGGAGGGTTGGACTCCAGTTTAGGGTTTTGTGTGCTACAGCTATACCTAGCAACCTGTTTCTGCAAGATATCTGTAGATATGTTGCCAGTATAGAGACACAATGGGTGTGAGATATGGGGGATAGTGTAACTATTGCTGTCTGTGCTGCTTGTGTAACATAGTTGGTTGTAGCATAGATTGTCTGACATATGTACTGTTTTATACTGTGATGTATCATGTCATCAACTACTGACAGTTATCATTCTTTGCTCACAGTTATTTACCAGGGAAATACAAGATGAATGAAGCTAAGACCAATAATCTGAGGCATACAGACTACACATTCTGGCACACTCCTGCCATTGTGGAGGGGTAGCTACAGACAACAGACTGCTGGTTCTGTGTAAATGGTCCAGCACCTTGGTAGTATGCTGGCTGGGGATCCCCTTCTTGTGCTTTTCTCAGCTTAACAGAATGGCCATATCCTGCTGGGGCGATACCTCTCAGCTGTACATATATACCTGGGTTATCTAGAGGCAGGACTCATATATCTGGTCAGTTTACCTTCACATTGTGGTTTACAAGCAGTTTTGTGGCTATTCATTCATGGGTTTGCAGTCAGGGGGTAGTATGGGTGGACATTAGAGTTTCAGACTTCACACACTCCATGACATCCATGCTTCTACACCCCTCTGTTATTCTCTCCTCTTCCTAACATTATGAAAGCAATATCTCAGAGGTATCCCTATAGTTGGGCCTTTATCCCAGTAGTATTTATGACCTGGTCCACATTCCCTGCAGTAGGGCATGGGGAGGCATGCTACTGGCATTTGTCAACATGGCCTTGCATTTGTTTTCTGTTTACTGTGTTATGTTGTTAGTTAGGACCACCTGACATCCTGTACATTGGCACTATGGGTGAGGTATGGGCCTTTGCCAGTGGACTGTAGACCATCTGAGAGTGTTGCAGGCCATCTGTAGCAGGCCAATGCATTCTGTCAGTCATATGTTCCCAGGCTGCAAGCCAGTGGATTACCCTGGGGTAACAGTGGTGAATGGTTGAGGTGTTCCTGTCAATCCTTCCTATTCATACTGATCCACAAGTCTGGATGTGGTCAGGTTGCTGCTTACACCTAGGGACACACCTGCATTGGACACCTATTCAGCATGCAGCATTACGTATGTATTTCCATACAGAGATGGGTTCATGCTGTACTCATTCCCTACAGCAAGGATATGATCTGTGATAAACCTGTGGCTGATGGTGGAGTGAGCTGAGTGCATGTTTGATATGGAAGCTACTTGCACCTTACTCACAAATATACCTGGGACATTCTCCTTATGCTGGCTTGTGTGTGGACATGGGCAGCCTGTCATCACTTTATAACTGTGCCATTTGTGGTCTGCCAGTGATTGGCCAGACTACCAGTATTCCATACTAGAGGGAAAACTAATGTGATGTTAACCTCTATGTATAATTCCAAACTTGTGTGCAGTTGACAGTTATTTTATATGCAGTCTGTGCAGGTTACTTCCACCTGTGTACTGTTTCTATGTATGGGCCCCCATTCATGGCGTATCCAGCTTTCTGATGGTGACAGATATTGACATCTGGACAGTGAGTATGTACAACTGCTGACATGGGTGTAGCTGAAAAGCAGTGTGGTTGGCACTGCAGTTGTTGGAACATGGCCCTGGTGACCACTGTACTGTGCCTAGGAAACTGAGACAGAACCATCCAGGCCCACATGCTGACCACTTCCAGGCAATATTAAACACACCACACTGACCCCCTGCATATTGTATACATGCAACAATGTAGATTGGGACAGGTCTGGCAATCTGTGCTCCAGGGATATTACTCCTCAAACTTGCATGTTACTGCATTTCTACATGGGATTGTTGGGGGTGCACACCTGAAGACTTTAAACATTTGCAATGACTGTACTGGCATTTTGGTTAGTCTGTTGGCTTCCATTTCATATTGCATTGTGACCTATCATGCAAAAAGGAGGCATATCAGTATAGTACCCATGTTAGATCTTAATGGCCTAAATTTCATTTTCAGACTTCAAACCCTTCAGAACTAAAATGCAACTGCCAGACCTGTTGTAGTATGTCTGTGTAGGTCTGGAGGGGGCTGTTCACCATTGCCATAATTTGGGGGCCTTAGCCCGGCCTTTCTTTATGGTCATCTACACCTGTCCTGCTGGGTGAGGCTGGTGGTGGGTATGTGACCCTCATTAACATCCATGTGTGTGACCTGTTGACACCCACAGTTATTTGGGCCATTATTTGGGCCATCACATGTACTGCGGTGGGAGTTGTCACCTTGTGTAGCACTGCCTAGTATGTTGACACCAGTATTTGTTATGAATTTCCTGCTGTCCCATATAGCTGTCAGCTGTCTGCTGCTATCCCATTCAGCCACCCAATTCCCTTGCATGCTTGCATCCATATCATACATACAACTACGAGAACATACTACTCCATTCAGCAATTGATAGGAAGAGTGACTTACCTTGTTGCTGGGGCAGTATTGAGGACGATGCTGGAGAGATGACTGTCGCATGCACGTAGTACACTCCCTATTAGTGTCATGTTTGGCATCCCTTTTACTGTATGTGCGAGTCAGAGAGAGGTATCAGTCCCTGGGTCCCTACAGTGTCAGTGTGTGTGCTATGGGTTGCCTCTTTGCCAAGGCATGGGCATACTGGGCACTCCTCCTTCTGCCTACAGGGGCAGGCAAAGGATGTTCCTCATCTGTATCCCTCTGTGCCTGTACTGGCCTTGGCAATGGTGGGAGGCTGTGTGGCCCTGCCCCATGATGTTCCTGCTGCAGCTGTTTCCGCAGGATCATACTGTGTAGCATGGCACATACTATGAACATTTGTGTACATGTAGCTGGAGAGTACTGCAAGTCTCCACTGGATATGTCAAGGCAGTGGAACCATGACTTGAGCATCCCAAACACACGCTCTACAATTATCCTGGTTTGTGCGTGTGCCTCATTATGGTGTTCTTGTTCGGCTGTGTGTGCATTTCTGATGGGTGTCATCAGCCATGGCTCCAGTGCATAGCCAGCATCCCCCACCAGATGGCCATATGGGACGTCCCACCTGGAAAGTGCCTGATACAGCTGTAAGCAATGCCAGATGTGGTAGTAGTGATAGCTTCCAGGCCTGCCAACACACACATTTATGATAATGCCCTGGGCATCGCACACAACCTGGCAGTTGATAGAGGGGAAGCTCTTGCAGTTTATGTAGACCCTACACTGCTAACCGGGTGGTGCTTTGATGTGTCTGTGCATGCAGTCTATAGCACCAACTGCCTCAGCGTATTCTGCTATACGGTGGAAGAGACACATACTTCTGGTCAATGCCTCATGGGTGGTGTGGAAATATATGTGCTCATTGGCATGTGGTGTCATGGCATCCAAGAACTGGTGGAGTACCCTGGATGCTGATGCCTCTGAGACCCCCTTGATATCCCCAATTGGTCTTTGGAAGGTACCTGTGGCTAGTATTCTTAAGTCTACACATACCTTGATATCCCCTGGGATGGGTTCCCCTCTATTAGTTCTGTGTGTGAGGCATGGCCGGCACAGCTCAATAATTTGCTGTGGAATGTCCCTGTCCACCCTATAGTGCTCCACTATCTCCACCTCACGCAGGCTCTGTTAGGTTATCCTGCGTCTGTGCACTCTTCTCCTCCTCCTCACTGTGTGTCGGTTGTCAGCATTCTCCTCCTCACCACCCTCAGTCTCTAGCACATATTGATGGAGTAAAGCAGCAGCAGCCTCTCACATTTTTAATTAGTTTTGCCAGTTAAAAATCCCCGTCTGTGTACACTGTGTATAAATATATATATATATAGGTCCCATTCACATGGTCGACTTTTCAGAAAGTCGACTTTCATATGGCAGAGACCATATGATCGACTTTCAAAAAGCCGACCATGGGGAACCACTATCTTTGTACAGCGCGGAATGGGAAACTTTCCTTCTTCCACACTGTAGTGCAATCTCAGAGTTGGTATATTTAAGTAGAGTTTGTGGGAAAAAGCAGTCTGTAGGATGTTTGCATAGTTTATAGTAGTGTGTTGGGCTGCTGCATGTGTAATTGGCTGATTCTGATACATTCCACCTGCCAGCTATGCTAGTTCTCCTTGATTGCCTTCCTACTGCTGTTTCCCCAAAAACAAATCTGAAAGGTGTTTGCATAGTTTATAGTAGTGTGCTGGGCTGCTGCATGTGTAATTGGCGGATTCTGATACATTCCACCTGCCAGTTATGCTAGTTCTCCCTGATTGCCTTCCTACTGCTGTTTCCCTTTCCCAGTTCCTCCCTATTTAAGCCCCAAGGCATGCCGCACATACCCAGTGCTCAAATGTAAGCAGTGCTGCCATTTCCTCTTTTTTTTTTTTTTGTTTAAAACCTGGTGTGAGGCACACACACCTGTTTAGGCTATGTACACACTGCTCAGAACCATCTGACACACCCCCTTCCTTAGCTGTGCTTAGCTAAGGGCAAACACAGGCCACAGATCTCCAATGAGCTTACAGCAAGCATGACACCTCCCCCCCTTATGAAGTCATTCAGCTCTTACACTTGCACTGTTGTATTGCTGCACCTACACGGTTAGGTACAAGCTGACACTTTGAAGAAATATGTGATTCAGTATAACTTCCCTCATTTGCATACCCCAGTGTGTAGGTCATTAGTTACTGCACTAAAACGGACACTTTCCCCATGACAACCAGTACTGCCTGGTATTGTTTACATTCTGCATGCCATTGACTATAATGGCAAAATGCAGAATTAACTTAAAATTGAGTTTTCACACTTTTTTTTATTTTTGGCATGATTCCTAGGGCCGAGATCGGCAAAAAAAAAAGTTTAATTTTCATAATAATTAATCACTTTTTAATGCCAATGGCCTTATATTTGGCCATTGGCATGTCTAATGTACATAATGCATGCTTTTTCATGAGCTGTCATGCCTCCATTTTGTCAGTTGCAGAAATGTACTCAGTTATTTTCTGAATACATTTCTGCACTGACACTGTTCTAGCACGAAGACCTGGCAGCTTGGTGAATCACTAAATCACCTCATTTGCAACAGCAAATGAGGTGATTTCCATATTTGCCAGTTTTCCTTGCTAGAACAGTGTAGGACCACTCGTGCAAGTGAAAACGGCACTATCCTGAATCGCTCGGTGGCCATTTTCCATGCAGGAGCTCCTGCATGGAAAATATGGCTTCCTGAATCCCAGGGTATGTCTTTAATATTTAGAAAGACACTTCATCTTCTTTCAGCTTTTCCTGGTAAGGGGTCACCACAGTGGATCACCTGTCCGCTCATGATTGGCAGTGGAGTTTTACAGTGTCATGTTGCCAGCCTGGCACCCAACCTTCCACAGAAGGCACACACATGCACTCATGCCTAGGGCCAATTTAGAGAGTCCAATCCACCTACATCATGTCTTTGGGATGAAACTGGAGCACCCAGAGGAAACCCATGTGACCACAGGGAGGACATGTAGACTCCGCACAGAAGGGGCCCTAGCTGAGAATCGAATGGGAGAACCTCTTGCTGTGAGGTGGCAACACTAACCGCTGCACCACTGCAGCCGCCCAATATTTAGAAGGACATTAAAGGAAAAAAAAAATAAGTAAGTAAAACAAGTTTGTTCTTATTAGTATAAGTATAAAACATTTCACCATATAAGCTGCATGGTATATTGTAAAGCAGTTTTGTATAGTTTTCAGTCAGTGTTGTTGTAAATGTGCTGGAGGTAGTCTTTTCAGTGACAGATGTATTAAAGATATTAAAGTAAACAAGTACTTTTAGTTCTAAAAAATATAGATTTTACAGTATAAACAAAATAAAGGCAGCTTTAAGTTAATATGCTGTGATCAGGGCTGCGAATGTAGGGTGCAAATTTGTACTGATTATATTATATGCTAACAGGTAATTTCCCTTGTTTATACAAGGGTGGATGTCAGGATTAAGGTCCTTGGTTTAAGCTAGGAGCAAGTTTTTTTTAAGAAAATAGGCTTGAAAAATAAGATAAAATGATGAAAGCCATGAAAAATGCTAATCTTCTTGCATCCAGATTGCAAATAGCAGTGCTGCAGGAAACACATTTGGAAAGAAACGAGCATGTGAATTTGACAAAGAAAGGATGTCAGGATGGATATTCAACACACTACCAAAGACAAAGGAAAAAAGGAGTAATACTAATTGCTGTAGGGCTCCAATAGTGATAAAAGAGGGAAACAAAGACAATAATGGTAAGTGTGTGGTACTAAGCGGCTATTAGCAAGGGAGGAGGATTATGCTGGCATTTATTTATATTACACCAAAAACCACTATTATGGAGCTTGAGAATAATTAGCTTTCAGCAAAGAATATTACTTATGAGTGGTGACTGGAGCTTGATTTGCAACAATGAGGCTGTATCAGGGGCACCTAAAAGGGAAATAAAAGGGAGGAGATTTCTGAAGAAATCTATGAAAATATTTGGTATGGAAGATATGAATTCAGTAGTAGTAACTCAGAATTTACATATTATTCGCAAAGGTACAATAACTAGGTTAGACTAGATAAAAATTATATTTCACAGGAACATGTGCATTCAATTGAAAGTTTCAACACATATCCAATAACAATTTCAGGTCATACACTGATAAAAAATAAGATAAAAATGTAGGGCAATAAAGTAAAAATGTTTCCCCACCCACCTGTTAAAAACAGAGGAACTTAAGGAATGGGTAGTGGAGCTCATTTAGGAGTTATTATGAAAGATAAAAATTTCTTCAGAGGGAATAGCTAGTGAATGGTTTGAAATGAAAATGGAGTTTAAAAAGAGGGTAGAAATAAAAGAGAAAAAGATATGGTTGAGAAGTAATAGGAATCATTTAGAGGGGCTAACAAAGTTTAAAGTGTTGCAGGATAAGGGTTGTCTCACAGAACAAACAGAGAAATAATTTCAGAATGCTAATGAGAAAATAAGAGGGTCTTGATGCAGAGAAAGCATTTGACAGAGTAAGTTGGGATTTTATGAGTAGGGCAATTTGGCAATTCTACAATAAGTAGATCCATTTGGATTTTCCTGATACAATAATTTTTGTCTCCAATCCATCTATCCTCCTAATCAACCTTATTAAAGTAGGAGGGTTCCTCTCTGATATGCTGTGTTTGACAGAGGAACCGGGTAGATGTGTCCCCTTTCCCATTTATTTGTTTTATATTAAGAGCCATTGGCAAAAAAAATAAGGAACTCAGAAATTCAAGGATATAATTGGTGTGGTAATCAAGAAAAGCTGGCTTTACTTTCAGGTGATATTATTTTTTACTTGATAAAGACAGAAAAGGATCTCTCTGTTATGGAACATCTTGAGACAGTTTTAAGCCTTTTCAGGCTATAAAATAATGAAGATAAAACAAAGGCTATAGCTGTAAATTATGCACTCCATATTCATGGGTTCATGATAAGATGAAATATTTAGGAGTATGGATTAAAAAGCTGTCTATTATGGAAGCTAAGAATATGTGGGAAGAGAATAAACAAAAGTTAGTACAAAAGCTGAGAAACGGAAGCTCTTGTTTATGAATATGGATAACAAAATCCAAGTATGCAACAAAATTAAGAAGATTTAGGATTTTTGCTTCAAAGTATTTGCATGGGTATTTTTATACCCCAAGGAGACTTCAAAGAATTTTCCTCAGGTTGGTGGCAAATGGAGGTGTGATGAGGAAGAAAAAGATAACTAGGAACATATTTTTTGTGAAGTGTAATGAGCTGGCACATTTTAAAATTCTGTATGGAATACTCTGTCAGAGTTATTGGGGGAACAAATGACTGCAGCTAAGAAAATTATTCCTTTGAGGTGGGACACGGGATCTGACTTGCCTAGACATAATAAGGCTTTATTCTTTATTAAGTTTAATTTTGTTAGCTGCCAAAAAAAGAAATTGCTAGAAAATGGAAATCAAAATCTAAACCAACTGTATTTGAAGTACTGAATATTGTAAAAGAGATAAAAGAACTGGAAAAGGGATCTTTAGAAAAAGGAGGAAGCAAATTACATAGAAATAAATGGAAATTGTGGGAACAATACATGCTGAATAATGTTGGGGAGGAGGATGAGTGAGGTTTAAGGGAAGACAAGAATTTAGTGATTTTATGTAACATTGGACTGAAAGACAGTTATAAAGAAAGAGAATATGTAATGTATAATGTGTGTAAATGAAGATAAAAATCAATGTGGCTTGTTTTCTTTATTAATGTGCATGTGCCTGTGTCTAAAGTGATATTTTAATAAACATACTGAAATGACTTTCAGAAGCTTGAGCAGAAGGTACTTGAATGCCCATAATATTACCTCTAGACAATGCATCACAAAGATTGTCTACATCAGTATGTTCTCTCTTATTTATTTTTTTTTAATTTTCTTTTCTTTTCTACACTGGAAAAGCCAAGTAAATAATTGTAAAAAGGTGAGTGTGCTGTTGTTGTAAATTATTTTTTCCACTAGATAATGAGCTCTTAATATATTTATTTATACTAGGTATTCATGGCACCTTGATAATTTCTTCTTCATCCTCTTCCACTTCCATCTTTTCTAAGTTTTTCATTGTTTGTGTCTGAAATGGAAAAAAAGACATAAAAGGGGCTACAACTGTTTACCTGAACCATTTTCATTATTCCATTTTTTCTTTCTCTTCCTCAAGCATTCTGTAACTGAATCATTCATTTTCCCTGTTATTAGTACTTTGTTTAATCTGCTCTGCTAGCCAGTAATTTGTTTAGACTTTGAAAAGAATATTGGCTCTCTTTCAATTAGCTTCCTTTAGATATGTGTTTTGAACGGGTCTATATTAGAACATCGAAGTATTAAAACTTTGAATGTTCTGATATCGAACACTATTCAGCGAACGCTAAGAATAGCGAAGCTGCAGAACAGCAAATTCTTTCCTCGGGAAAGAATTCGGTTGGTCGTTTCTGTGGCTTTGCTATTCTTAGTCCTGTGGTGGAACGTTATGGGTTGGGTTCAGGTAAGTGTGCAATTGTTTGTATGTTAGGGTTAGGGGCAGGTTAAGTAAGTTAGGGTTAGGGTGTGGGTTAGGGGTGTGTGCGATAGTGACAGACTTTAGGGTTAGGGGCGGTTTAAGTGAGTTAGGGTTAGGGCGTGGGTTAGGTGAGTGTACGATAGTGACGGACCTTAGGGTTAGGGTTTGGGTTAAGGTAAGTGGGTAGACAGTAGTGAATGTTTAGTTTAGTGTAGCGTTAGATGTAGGAATTTAAGTGTATGTGTGTGGTTGCTGTTTGTTTGATGTGCTTGTGTTGTGTGTATGTGTTTTGAATGTTCAATATTTTCATATTTAGATGTTTTGGGGCTGATGAAATAGCGTTCGCTATTTTCATCTTTCGATAACATGATATAAACGCTTTTGAACTGACTTGAATTGTCTTGTTTGTAATACACAAGTACATTCCTTATATGAATTTGCCATTTATCTTAAATATAATTAGTCTTGTTCATGTTTTGTGCTTTTCACTTCTGCAAAGGCTGAGTTTTTCTTCCTGTTCTCCTGTTAAAAATGGGTCATACCCAGTTGGACTTGTCTGGTCAATAAATAATCTCGTTTTGATTGATACATGTTGTACTTGATTCTGTCATGCTGCCATCTGGTGACACTGCTTCCTATATATGTTTTCTCAAAAAGCTGTAAATCCCAATGTGGATATCCAAAATGATTTCATGAGGAAGCCTCACAGGGCGATCTAGTTTAATAGTTACTACATTATCTCTCAGCTATACCAGCTCTACCCATCAGCCACACTGAAACAAGTAAATTTTTCACTCTGTGATTTCACTTTGAAGAATGTCATTAGCTATGTATACTTATGTTCAACAGGAGCAGACCATTTAACTTTTGTCATCAAATGTTTTAGCAAGACATCCAAACTGTGGCATTAAAGCACAAATGAAACTGCAAAACTCTCTTCTGCTTGTATGGTAAATCAAGAAACATGGAGAATGGTGACTGAGAAACCTATATTGCCATATGTTTTTTTTTTTGTGAAGTGCATGTCCAGAATGACAAGTACTAAGATGGAAAACATGACAATGGTGTGGAAGCTATAAAAAGTATCCTAGTCTTGCCACAGAAAAATTTACCAGTTTCTTCACGTGGACAAGGCTAAAAACATCTCAGTAACAATGCTGTGAATTTAAGCAAATATGTGAGGTTATGTCTGTTGGGAGGTTAAGCCAGATTTGATGCTGTATTTTAAATGAATCACAGAAAGGAATAGGACTTTTGATATTCACACCATATCATAACCATGAAAACATCTGTACTGCCTGGGTACATCTGTAAGTTATGTACTTGTATCATCCTTGGACAGTATTATTTTTTTTTCACACAAGAAACATCATTATAGAATTATCAGTTATGACACAATCATACATTTATATAAATGAAAATACATATCGACATATTTTCAGCTGCAAACATTACACATCACATATAATGTACTATACAGTCATTGTCATTTGAACATTACATAACACATTCATTTCCTGCCTTCTCTTAAACTTCATTCCTTTTCCAAAACATTATTCTATATGTATTGTTCCCCCAATTTCCATTTTTCTATGTAATTTGCTCTTACCCTTTTCTTAAGATCCCACTTCCACTTATCTTATCTATGTTACTATGTTCATTGCGTATAGCAATGTTGGCTTAGACTTTGATTACCATTTTCTATTAATTGCTTTACTGGTAGCCACCAGAATTAAGTTCTGCAAGGCCCCTTGGAGTGTATCATTGGAGAGATCCAGTTCCTAAATGATCCCAGTTAATTCCTACAAACTAATGACTTTGGCAGGCTGTGTTCGACTTAAATTATTTCCTTGTGCATGACCATGATTCTCACAAAGCAGATGTGTTAGTGGACAAACTGCATATTGCAGTACTCTATATCACACCTTTCTCTCATCTGTATTTGACTGTTGTAGGATAAAGAGTTCATAGCACACATTTGTAAATATATAGCCAGCAGCAGAAAAGATTGCATAATTTAAAATAATGAAAGTGAGAGAGATGTCTGTAGCAGCTAAACTGATATTGTATTTAATTCTTCCAGCTTTAATCTTTATGCATATCTGACTAAATATGAATGATGGCATCAAAAACTAACATTCAATGAATGAAAACTTTAGTTTGCATAAATTAAAAAAAATCCTAAAACTGATGAAAAAAGTAAATTCTTATTTGTTGAATCTGAGCCATGCTGAAGGAGTGGATATTGCATGAATGAAATGTGAATACATTGCTCATTATTCTGTATGCACAGCCACAAACTGAAGTTATTAATGAGAATACTTTTGCTTTCCCTTTATGGCTCAGTGTCAGTGAGGGAAGAAATCTGACATTCAGGGAATAAACTGCTACAACTGAAGCCATAACATATTAAGTCAACCCTGATTACATCTGTTGTTTGTCTCAAGCTAGGATTGGGTAACTGTCCTCTGCTAGAAAAGAAATGTCTTGTTTATAGAATTTGGAATTTGTGTATTTTCAGTTCTGCCATAAAAAAAGAATATTAATGTAAACCAAGAGCATACATATTCATTTATCATGGAGAAATCATGTTTTAGTGTTATAATCAGAAGAAATGTAATTCACTTAAATACAAGGCATACACTTAATGGAGAGAAAATTAACATGTTAGAAGCAGATTTGTAATAAAAATTTAATATCTGCTGCTTTGTAATTTATGGAAGACCTAACTGAGTATATTCCAAGACAGCATAAGTAATAATTCCCAAAATGAAGATGAGTACATTTTGTTTTATTGCAAGTAAAATTATGAAACCGATGAAAGTGCTGACTTCCTGCTGACTATTACATTGAAGTAGCAGTTTTCTTTACCATAAACATGATGGATAGACAAGGGTTTTGAAGTTATGAAATATTTAACATATGCATTAGATTTTATATGATCTTAACCATATCTTGAGAATAAATAGATGGAATTCCCAAACAAGATTGTTTTACCTATGTACTCTCTTAAAATAATCCTTAGAAATACCTATTGACAGGTGTGTGGAGATATGACTTTATCACATAAGGTTGCTTGCAAATGAGTATCTTTTGGCACAAAGCATATAGCTTGTTCTAAGGGCATTTGTAATGCAGCAAACATCTTAGCCATGCTATTAAGTGGTACAATAGGTAACACATTTGCCTTTGGTCCTGAAAGATCATAAGGCTGTGGGTTTTCTTCAAACTCCAGCTGATTGGATTGCTGACAAGTGTGTCATCCTACAGATGAGGTATCAAACTGAGAGCTCATCTACTTGTGTTGGTGATAGCTCAGTCTGATGTGAAAGATCCCAAGGCATCTATCAAAAAGATTAGGGGACATCATTTATTTGCACATACTGTTCAGTTCTCTTCTTTACATTATTTTTACTGAACACAATTAAAAATATCAAAAATAGAGAAAAATTCATAACAGTTTTTCCTTCATTGCTGCTCTCCTTTATTTGACAAACATTTTTAAATGTTTTCTTAAAAATAACAATATGCACATCCCAAACCTGATTATATAGTAATTTCTGATAAGCTGATTTTCCATACAGATCACAAACCAGTAACAAGATCCCCATAATAACATAGTCATATTCATATTAATGTTAGCAAAATCATATCTAAATTACTTTGAACATAAATACCATACATCTTTTGTTCTCTGAAATTCAGGCCTAAACTTAAAAAAAACACATCTGTTCAAACTTGCCTAATGCAACTGCTTCAGTAATTGTACAAAGCTGCCTACAGCATCAACTTAACTTATCCTCAGTTATGCTTTCTCCACTCTAATCTCATTTGACCTCATCCCTCAATCTCCCTCTCCTCCCCCCTTCCATCCATTCCTGTACTCAACCCTTCCCTCCCCTCTGGTTTCCTCTTCCTTTCCTTCTCTCCAAACACTATTACCACTGTAACTATTGTAAATAGCATATAGTCAGTGATTACAAATACTGTTAATGTTATGCTGAGTAACTATACTTGTGTGCCTGCATTCACCTGTTGTGAGTAGTCCCATTAATGATATTTTTGTAACTACACAGCATTTGTAAGTAACAATATTGCCACTAAAATGCATGTTTAATAAATAACAGGTTTGATTTTTGTCTGACTCTTTGCCACCCAGGCCTGGACACAAAATGGTTTCTTACCCCAGTTAACTCATTACATTCTACTGATGCCTCTAGGCATCAAATATTGCTTGTTCATAATTGCACCAATAATTCTAAACCCATGCTATGTACAAGGTTTTTAAAGACATGCAGAGAAAAGCACCAGTATGGAAACACAGCAGTCACAGTTCAAAATATCCACAGGTATAATAGGCAGCAAGCAGCAAGTAAAATAAATCCAAGTATGGAAACACAGCAATCACAATTTAAAATATCCATAGATAAAGCAGGCAGCAAACAACAGGCAGCAGGTAAAATAAATGCAAGTTCAATGCATATACAAACTTTTTTACATTTTTTAAAGAGTTAATCTTAAAGCTTACACAATGGCAAACTCAACTGCATTCATATTTTACCTCTGAATGAAGGTAAAGCGATAGTAACTGTTGTTTTTATGGTATTAATTTATATAGATGTATGTTTAGATATGTGTTTAGATTGAGTGGTTGCTGAGATATTGTAATTTGTTTACAAAATATTACCAACATAATAGTTACTGTGTTTACTGTGACTTATAAAATTAGGTTTAATATCTAGAACCTAAAGAATGCTGCCACTATAAAAATAGTTTGTACTGAAGAATTTGCCATTTATAGCTCTTTCATAACTCCTGTGGTTTCAGAGATAGGAACATTTGGTTGACATATAAGGACATAATTTGATTCTATCAAAAGGCTTAGGCTCCACCCACTGGAAGTTACAGTTAGGAAAGAAAATTAACTTAATGCAATCGTCAACAAAAAATTTGCTCCTAAATTCATTGATCTTTTAATTATTTTAATGGATCAAAATATATTAGGGAAAGGGCTTTTATCCAGAATTTGTAAAGTGATTAAAATACTACAAAATATTACAAAGAAAAGTATTGAGATTATTTCAAATCCAGAAATAATTATTATCCAAGTGAAGAAGAAAAAAAATGATGTTATCATCTTCCAAACAAACTACTTCTTGATTCAAATGGTGCTTATTCTCTTGGAAATTTATGCATAAAACATTTATCACCCCACATAAAATTGAATTAATGTATGAAAAAAATATTGTATGTTGGAGATGTAAGTTGAACATTCAAGCAGATTGGCAGCACGTGTTTTTTGACTGTAGAGTAATTAAACCAGTCTTGAATGATATTAATAATTTTTCTACAGGCTTTATTTAATAATCAATTTACTTTAACTAAATCATTAATTTTATTTAACACCCAAATACCTATGTGTGTCAAAAAATAAACTACTCACATCTATGGAGTATTTTATCAATAGCAAGAGAAATAATCACCAAGAACTGGAAAAGTTAATCAACTCCAACTTTGAAAGAGTTTGTAAGCATTGCAACCAAAGTCTGTCATCTAAAATTGCTTATAATCAAGATGAGAACAACCAGAACTATCACTGTTTACAACACCTGGATGAAACTTAAAGAATTGTTAAATAAACAGTCATTGATATATTAGTAACAAAGATTATTTCATAAATATATATAGTTTTTCATGTATAGTAGACATCTCTGTAAATAGTTGCCTTTGTTATTTTTTGATAATCTTTTTTCATCATTTATTTGTTTAATCACCTAATTTCTATATATATTTTGTATGTTATATTTTATCTATTTTTCAGAATTTAATAAAATATTTGGGAAGTTACAGTGCAAACTTCTTGAGCTCCATTGCAGTGAATGAGTTAACATGCTCAGAAGTGTCACTGGTAACAAGCTTTCCTGCTGTCAAGCAGTCTGCCTTTTCAGTTTTATCTGTGCCATAGTATAGTTATTTTGATATTCATTTCTCTTTCCTGCATTTTTTTCTTGATCAAGATAATACCATATTTTTATTTTTTATTTTTTTGCAGCCCCTGTGCCTACCCATTATCAAACTGCCACCACTTCTACCCACCACAAAGGCATACAATGAGGATCCTTTTTCCAGGTTTTTCCAATTAATTTTATTGCCTCCTCTTCCACACAACCTGCCCAGTGGCTCTCCCATAAGCCCCCAGTTCGTTCCTTTGTTCTTCCAAATGCGATACACCAGGTTAGTTCTTTCTACAGCTTTAGTAAGAGCCCAATCAACTCAATCCCATTGGAAGTGGGAGTTGTGTGTTAGAAAACCTACTAGTCTGCAGTCATGTGGTTGAACATTATCTCCCCATGATAGTGATATCTGTAAATGTTTTTGTGCCACCCAATCACTTCCAAGAGTGTAACTCCCAACCTGAAGCAGGTGTGGCTGCCCAGTCCCATTTCAGAGGAGGTTATCATTACCCCACCCTTTCCTACAACAGACATGCCCATCTTTTTTCACAGCAACTCCTACGGACATCCAAGCCACTAATCTGACCAGGATCACCTTAGTCTTTATCCCTCTAAGCCATTGGAGCTAAGATAACACATTTTTAAATATCACAGCTAACGCATCTTTAGCATTAGCCATTCTACATGACTACTGTATTAGCACATGTCGGCATGTGGTTTTACCTACAGGGACAGCTCTCCACGTTAAGACTCCTGTGAGGGGAAAACCATAATGGGAGATGAACCTAAGGATAAATCCTGATTCCAAAAGTTTTATGGCTCTCTCCTTCATCAAAGAAAAGGAATCTAGAAGAACATAATTTGCCAGTGCTCTTCTCTTTGTGATTGATTTCTTATGGACTTCACTCTTAACCAAGATAGCCAGCTTTCTTTGTGCTGCCAGTCTGGTTTACCTGCCCATTCCATTACTTCTCACTTTCTAAGCTAATAAAAACCCTCTGAGTGGCATTGATTAGTATTTGTGAGGCACCGGTTAAGTACTGTGTGCATCTGTAGTCTTCCCTTCATGCACTGGTAATGGTGTGCCTCTTTTTGGTAGCTATGGCAGTGCAATCAGTATATGCAGCACCAGTTTGTGTACCTCCATCACCAAACAGCATGTGCATAGACTACATATCCTGTCTGTGCTCTGTAAGGATTTTTTCTTTTTTTTCAGACAGAGTAAGTGCTTCATGCAGTAGTGCCAGCATTACTGCTGATCACAAAGGCAAGTTATTTTACTCCTTAATTTAACTTACATTTAATTAATGGGCAATTGGATTTACTTATAAAGGTATTTAGTTTGTTTAAGTACTATTATTGAAGAAAGGTAGCTTAGCTTTAGAATCTTCACTGCACCTTTTCTTTTTAATGAACTACATTTTGTAATAGTTGGGTAATATACTGCATATTTTCTCTTAAAGTACCAGAATCACATAGCCTCTGTAGCAGAGCGGGATAAAGTCTTAACTATGGCACAGGTGACCTGAGTTTGATTGATAGGTTGGGTGTCTGGTGTGGTGAGACTGCTTAGGAAGATGGGACTGAGTGACCACTATTGACTCACCCATCCTGATGGAAAGGAGGTACTTCTGGATTTCCACATGAGCAACAACTGGAAGGAGCACTAGATATTACACCCAGTAGAGTCCAAGTCACCATTATCTGAATGTATTCTTACTCATAAAGTCAAAGAGACCTTATGATGTGGAGGCACTGTTCCACTCAAAAAATAGCAGTAGCAATAGCAGAACGTTGGCCCACTCCCTACTACCTGACTCAAGCTAAAAAATGGATGGCTATTTGGAATTCCTGAGCAGGATTTAATGGTCCATGCAGCTGTTGTCCAACCCAGGAATGCCATCCCCTAAAATAAATGGACATACTGGGTACGGGTAGAGGAGCAACTTAATAAGGTCCTCGGGGGAGCTAAAACAAAAAGATACTAAAATTACATGAAAAAGTCTAACAGAGCTACAGTCAACCACTTCTGAGAATGTATGAACAGTTTGTTGACCAGGCTAGACCTTCTTGTCAAAGTCTGTTTTGAGAAGGGACTTGGTAGAACAGGTGAGTCCAATATAATTTTAAGCAAAGAATTGTGATAATGAATTACAGTAGTACAGTTTTTCAAAAAATTCATGCTTAATCAAAATGTATACAAAAGGTTATAATAATATGCAATAATAAAGAAAAGATACATAATTTAGTAAGAATTCTTAAGATGAAGGCCAAATAAATATTGATAAGAAAAACTAATACACAGAAAGTACAGCAAGTAGAAAGAAGTAACTAGTAAAAGTAGTAATAAGAGACTTGTAAAACAGTAAGGAAAAGTACAAACAATGCAACCTGTTTTTAAGTAGTGTATAAAAAGTAACAATAAAGAGTAAAACGGGAATGTAAACAGTGAAGGAATCGTAAGGTAGGCAAGAAAGAAAATATAAGCAGTGTTTATTAGAAACAAGAAGGTAGTTTATGAGGGATGAGTGAACTGCAGATCAGAAAAAAATGAAAGGTTTGGTAGCTAAGTGCCCGGAAAATAAAATTATGGTATACCAGCAAAATACAATTGTCATGTAATGTCTTCTGAAGGTTACAGCAGAGTTATGGTGAATTTAAGTGGTAAGGTTGTTAATGGTCCTAATTTCAAATCATGATGTGTTCTATTTATAGGAATGAAATAAATGCCGTCTCCAATTCTATTGTAGGTTTCGTAGTTTGTAGGAAGTTTTTTTTTTTTTTTGATCTGGGAGACCATTCAGTACTGTTCCATTAAAGTAGTGACGACAGAGCTGGGCACTGTTTTTATAGAGTAGTTTGGGGGAGAAGAGTGGTTGCATTTGAATTTGTTTTCATAACATGCCCAGCTTAAGTGATTGAGACAGTTACAGGTCTGATTGTTAGTTGCTCATTGAGCTGGGAAATTAGCTGTTTTGAAGTATGTAGATTGTAGCCTTTGATGGGTGAACTTATTTAAATTACCCATAGCAACATATCCGTAAGAGTTTGAGCATAAGAACAGATTATTCTTTCATCACAAAATTCAGGTTACATAACAGCACCTACAGTTTTTGGTTCAAGACTGCTGATACACTGGTTTATATACAGTATGTAGTACAAATGCAAGAAGTGGTAGAACATCCAGGTATGGATTTAAGTTGACAAATTTTAATCCGGTGTTCAGGATCAAAACATGAGCATTAGTGGTAATGTATTTTCTATTAATAGTTCTGTTATTCTGTTTTATTATTATACTTTATTTCTTAAATTTAATGTAGTATAAATGCTAAAGGGGTTGGCACTAGAGCAGGTTGTGGTTCAGGAAGGACTGTGAACCTTAGCTTCTCTCTGAAAGTTCCAGAGTTTTTATTAATCCCATCAAATCTTCAAAATAGGTTGCCATGAGTCGATATTTATTTAAAGAAGCTTTATTTGGATAAATTAATTTTGAGAACAAAACGTTTTTTCACCCCCAAGAGTAGTTTCATTGTGAGCAAAAAAGAAATTCCATAATCCCAGCAAAGGTATTATGAGTTTGTACAGGTGGCCTTATCTTTGCCTGTTGTTGTTCCTCCTGTCTTGCCAGCATTAAAGGATGCTTTCTTGGCAGCCAGTGGTTTGTTGACAGTCAGCCTCCTACTCCAAAAAAAGGTCTGATGAATGCGATAAGGTCCTTCAGACCCACAAATTTCTCTTTTCAAACATCATATCAGGGTCTGCGGTAATTTCATTATCAAAAACATCTTTTGGCAAACATTGTTTGACAGCTAACCATATTCTTTCTGACAAAGAATGGAAAGATTTGATAGATTTGAGAAAAAAGTTTATTCTTCAACCTTAGCCTTCAGAGTAATGAACTGTCAGACCCACATGCTCAAGTTTTTGCAGGCTTCTTTTGATAATATGTGAAAGTTAATTGCTGATCTCCCTTCCTCAGAGACTAAGACATCTCTGAATCCTTTAATATGCTCTGTGTCTCAGGTAACTAAACACTTATGACACTGGTGATTCGGTATCTAGAGCAACTGCTACTGGGTCAGTGATGAGAATGTTTTCCTGGCTATATTCGTAGAATTTAACAAAGGATGTTAAAGCTGAGATCTTGGATGCTCCACTCCCCTGGATAAAGAGGTATTTTTGGCCTGTCCTCTGCTGAAGTCCTTAAAAGATTTGATGTAAAAGGAAAGTTAATTGAGGGGATCACTATTTTTCAATCCTCCATGCAAAAATATAATAGGAACTTTCCTTCTAGTTCAGGATCATTTTAAAGGAGATAAACTAAGGAAGGCACAGACAAGTAACATTTCAGAAAGCAATGGCAGGGAGGTTCTAAAATGAAAGAAGAAAGGATCTTCCCAAGATGAAGAACAATCTGAAAAAAGAAGATTTATTATATGCCCCTTTCTTTTCCCTTCCCCTCCCTGGACTTACAGTAAAACTGTTCCAAAGTCTATGTCTTTGCTTCCTCTGTGGCGCCAGAAAACACCAGATACTTGGGTTCTGAGAATAATTTAAAAAGACTACAACTGGCAGTGGGAGTCCCTTCCTTCTTTTCAGGAGACTCCCCCATATCCAACCAATCAAATCAGTTTGCACATGTACTGAAGCAAATGCTGTCTTGGGAGTGTCATAATGCATTTTCCTCCAGATCAAACAAGGAAATGATTTTATTCAGAAATCTTTCTAGTGCCAAAAAGGATCCTGAGGACCTGTCCTCTCCTCTTTTTTTCTAAGCATTCACATCAAAGTCCCAAATTCAAAATGTGCTGTCTACAATCTGCTACCTCTCATTCCATCTTTCTGTTTTTGATAAATCTGGAATTAAAAAGATGCTTAGCACATTCTAGTTCTCAGAAGTTTCAGACATTTTTTTAAAGATTTTCTGTCTGGATTACATTTTCAGTTTTCTGTCTTATCCTTTGATTAGTCTATTGCCCCAAGGGTGTTTACAAAATGCCTGACACTTAATAGCCTATTACAGGTTGCAGTGTATTCACAATTCCCCTTATTTAAATGGCTGCCTTATTTTTTTGCTGGTTCTTTTACAATGTAAGATTTTATGACATGGGTAAGAAATTGTTTTCTGAAGAAGAGGCTTCAGGCGAACATACAAAAGTCTTCTCTCATTCTGTCTTACAGTATAGGGTTCCTGAGATGTCTCCTAGATGCATCCCTCAAGATGACTTTTCTTTCTCAGGGCAAAGTAGAGTTTTACAATAGAACAGTTTCTGATATTCTCTAGCCAGTTTTTGTCATCTGCCAGGGAATATCTTAGGATTCCTGCTATCATGGCCTCTTCAATTCTCATTGCTCCTTGGATTAGACTTCACATGAGGAAAATTCAGTGGTTCCTCATTTCAGTTTGGACCCAGCATTAACACCCCCTTCATTTCAGATTCCAGTGCTGGGATTTGTAAGAAGGGAATTACTGTAATGGGTAGATCAGTTCTCTCTCATCCCAAGTCTGCCCTTTTCCCTTCCTGCCACTAATCAGTCTGTAACAACCTATGTCAGATTTTGCTTTGGGAGCTGTATCCAAAGAAGTGAAAGTTCATTGACTGTAGAACTAACAAGACAAACTGAAACACATAGACATCTAAGAAATGTTGGTTCTAATAAATGCTCTCTCTAAATCATCTTTGGAATCTAGGGTGTCTATTAGTAACCAGAGACATTATTACATTGATGTGGCACATAAATGGGGTAGGGAGGAGACCAGATCATACCCGATTTGCAGACTAACTTTGGTATGCTAAGAATTAGCAACTCACTTCAGTCTGTCTTTACAAGCTACTTACATTCCATTAGAGAAAAATATTGATACAGGCAAGCTAAGCAGGACTAAGACAGACCCCCTTCCATAAATGGATGTTGTGCTCAGGAGTCTTAAAGGAATTGAACTAACTATGGGTAACTCTTCAAGCAGATATTGTTTGCAACAACAGACAGCTAAAGAAATTCTGCTTCAGGTCTCCTTGTATAAAGGCTTGAAACACAGATGCCTTTTCATCCCCATGGGTGAGAATATTTGTATATAGGAATGATGATAATAATACCCATTTGTTAACCAGATAGTCCCACTGGAGGCACACTCCCTTTTCAGGGCCAAACCAGGAGCAATGTCTGGTTAAGTGACTTGCTCAAGGTTGCACTGTAGGCAACTAAGAGCTGAAGGAATTGAATCCTTTATCACAGGAAATACAGCAAACAGCCTTAACCCTCTGCACTATATATTTCCAATCTTTCTTCTGATAACAGTGATTCTTCTAAAAATTCAGGAGAACTTTCTCAGGATAATTGTGGTGACCTTCCTTTTGGCCCAGACAACACTCGTTATCCCTTCTTTTGAAAATGATGAAGAGCAATTATGACAAGCTTCTTCACAGAACAGACTTATTTGCACAAGACAGGGCTGTTTGATACATCCCAACCTTCAACTTCTTCAACTGACTCCCTAAATGATAAAGTTATAATACCTTTTCAGCACCATTTTTCTGAGGGCATGGCAGCAAGTACTAAAGGAGGTTAAGAACCTTACGAGAAAATCATGTATTGGTAAGTGAAAAAGATTTTCTAGTTGGTGCAAATGAAAGAACCAGGATCCTGTTCAGGCTCAGATGGCCTCTGGTTCTCCAGCATTTTTGAGGGTTATCCTTTGACCTTTCCTACTTTTCTATAGAGATTCACTTTTCAGCCATTTCTGCTTATCTACCCATAGATACCCTCTTTCTGCCTAGCCTCAAGACAAACCATTTTTGAAAGGAGTTTTACATATACATCCACCTATGAGACAGGTGATTCCTCCTTGAGATCTTAAGTTTGTACTGGAGAAACTTTATTATATTTGAACTGAATATTGAGGCTGATTTGAGATTCTTATCTTGGCAAATAGTATCTGTTATTAATCTGATGTCTGCTAGAAGAGTATCTGAGTTACAAACTTTAATGGTAAAACAATTGCATGTAACAGTTTTAAATTCACTATTAGTTTTTATCAAATAGTTTAACTCTTTGTTAATTAATAAGAAGATTATGTTAGTTTCATTCTGACTGAACTGAACAGCTGAAATCAGTTCAAAACAGACTGTTTCTATTAAATTAGATTCAATATTTCCTGTTGTTAAAAATATATCATCAACACGACTGAATTTTGTAAGTATATTGATCATTTTTTACATCCTACTAGATCACTAAGTTTTATGTAATTAGAAAGAGGCTCAATAGTTAAAATCAATAAGGGAGACAAGGAAAAACTTGGTTTCATGTCCTTGCTTATCTTCATTGATTGAGAAATAAAATACCTTAAGTGAACATATTAAAATGAAGTTTGATAATAATCATCAATAAAGGATATAAAAATATTTGGAAATCAATATATTTCTAATACTTTAGTTACTTAAGACCAATTTACTGAATCAAAGGCTTTATCTAGATCAAAGCTAATTATAGATATTATTATTAGCATAATCAATCGGTTATTCATTTTTAAACATTTTTATTAAACTGCACTAAACGGTATTACGTGAATTGCTTATTTCCCACCTTCACTTAAAGCTCACTACTTCTACTATTATCCTGTTTAGCTATTTAACATAATTCAAATTTGATCTTTTTCTATTAATGTAGGTAGTATATTTTATTCTCTTGGTAAGGACTGACAAAAATGTTGCAATCAACATTCAAGAATGATATATGTCTATCTGTGGTAAGAATTGATATAAATGCTGTAATCAACATACAGTAATGATATAGGTCTACAAGGAGAACATACAGATGGATCTTTATCCTTTTTAATAAAGGAGAATTTATTCTACTTTTCCATGGTGGAGATGCGTTAAATGTAGTCTTTATTTTTATATGTTAAAAAAATATATATAAAATAGACAAAACATTTTGAGGTAATGGTTTGTATAATTCAGGAATGATGACATCATTACCAGGAGCTTTATTTCCCTTCAGTGTTTAATTTACTTTACTTCTGTTATAAAAACTTTTTTTTTTTGTTTTCTTATTTTCTCTGAAAATAACTTTTTGTATATTCCTATTAAAAAAGGCATCAGTTACTTTATTTTCTACTCTACAATTCTGTAAATTACTTTTCCATAGGGTTTTCTAAACAGTCAAGAATTTCTTCCACATTTGTGTATTCCCTGTTACTACCCAAGTTAGATATATTTTTTATGAGATTAGTTCTTGCTTTCATTGTATGTAAGCCTTTAGATGTTAGATAATAAGAATGGAACATTTGTAAAGCAATGAAAACCTTATGCCATAAGGCCTTCTGAAACTCTGCACTCATTTTTTTACCATTTCTGATAAGAAGACCTTTTCTCTTTTTTGTATTTTTAACTTTATTGTGTATATATTTTCTTGTGGTTTCAATAAGTCTTCATTCCACTGCTTTCTCTTGTGGTAATACCAAGATGAGATTTTGCCATATAAATATGCTTTCATCAAATCCCAGAGGAACACATCAGAAACATCACCATTTGTTTTATACTAAGAACTGTTATACTTATTTTAGAAACCACTCTTTAAAATTTATAGGTTTTGTTATATAACCTTCATGTTTAGAAAACAAAGTTGTTCATGTATTTATAATTACTATATGTGCAACTACATTGCGATCTTATAAAGGATGTGTTATTGCCTTTACCTTTCTCTTTTAAAAGCCTAACCATTTGAAGTATGTACTCTAATAATTGTTAATCTGTAGGAGTAATGAGGGCAAAGTAAAGAATTTGATTTGGGAAATTATTGTCTGTCAGATTATTTAAGCTTGTAATATTTTCTAAACCCATAGCTGATGCCAGCTAAATTTCACAGCTATCATTTTCTTTAAGTATGCAGATAAACCATCCTGACATTATTATACCTCTCTTCATATTCAAAGTTAGTTTCTAGATGCTTTCTAAAGAACTCAGCTCCATTTCCTAGAATCCAGTACGTTTGCTAAGGTTAAGATTTTTTTTTGTATATTCAGTAATGACTATACCTTTATCATTACTGTATGAGTCAATAACCCTAAGAATTATATGGAGGATTAAGATCAGGTTGCTGGTCATAACCTGCTTATTATGTGTTCAAGACATGGATGCCAAGAAATATACCTCAAGAGCAAAGCTCAACAGTTGAATCCTGGAATCCATGTAAAGCGCACATAATTATATGTTATGGTTGAAGACCCTGTCATAATTCTTTGTAGTGCATGGAGTTTTTATGCTGTGTGTACTACTACTAACAGGGAAAATGCCAAGTGTTTTATCTACTTTCAAAGCCATAAAGCACTTAGCATGCACTGTGAGAAAGACAGTGTAACACAGACTGGTATGTTTACACTCACTTTGCTATTACTATGAAATGGCCAGATTTTTGCAGAATGTCCAAATTTTTGCTTCATATGTTAGATCTGTTCCTCATAAAATGTGTTTTTTGGACACATTACTGAGGATTGAATTCACAAAATAATGATATGCATTTGAGTTTCAGACTTTATATCCTTCAGGAAATGCAGGTGTACACACATCCTGTTATTCTAGCTACTTTTAAGTTTATGAGAGGAAGTAAGGGATACATTATCAATATGGACAGCAGGCAGAAACAAATATCTTTTTTTATTCTGCCACTGGCTTTTGCTGGTCAGTACTGGCTAATTTCCCTTTTTTTTCCAAATACTGGAGCATAATCACTGTGTTCCATGTACTACAATAGAATTTCTCCATAAATTTGCCATACCCTGTCCCCTTTCTTTAAAACTAGAATTTGCAAATTTGCTAGTACTTTATTTTCTTTGGTATTTAATTTACTAATATGATCATCATCAAACACCATCATATTGGGTGACTTCAACTACCCGAATATAGATTGGGAACATTACTCAAGCCCTAACTTTCTAGCCCAACGGTTCCTGGAGTTCATAAATTCAAATGCCATGGAACAGCTAGTCACTGTTCCCATGAGAGGAGAAAATATACTAGATCTCATTATCACAAACATGGGGACAAAATGCTCCACACCGGAAGTATATCCCTCATTGGTGAGATCTGATCATAAACTAATCTCACTGGAAATCCACATCCGCCCCACCCCAAACAAAAAGACCATAGTGAAGAACTTCTCAAAGCAAACTTCACACTACTCAAGACTGGTGTGGTATCCTTCAAGGCCCCTGAGCCAGTGGAAACCACAACCCAAGCTGCGGAAGCCCTTACAAATGCCTTCTATGAACACCTCCAGGACTGCATGGATCAGGCAATCCCAAATAAAACCAAGACTCTTTCCACAAAGGGTAAACGTCCAGTCTGGTGGACCCCTGCCATTAACAAACTTTACAATAAGAGGAGAAAGCTATTACATGATAGAACAAAATCCATAAAAGAGAAGTCACCCCTGATCATTATTAGTAAAAAAATACGAGCACTCATAAAATCAACTAAGCCCAATTTTGAGAGAAAAATTGCCATGGATTCAAAGGACAATCATAAGGCCTTTTTCAGCTATGTTAGGAACCTGGGTGGAAACTCCCAGATATGCTCAGAATTAGTCCAAAATGATACAAAAATCACTGAACCCACAGACATTGCCAACATACTGGCAGACAGGTTCAGCGCAAACTTCATCCCCCTCTCCCCCCCTAAAGGAGAGATAACTATCCCAGCGGAGTGTAGCCTCCCAGACATCTCAAATGTGCAGGTGAAAGCTGCTCTCTCTAAAGCTAAAAACACAGCATCAATGGGACCGGATGGTGTCCCCGGCTGTGTGCTACACGAGCTAAATGAGGAATTAAACCCGCACATAAGGCAGCTGTTTAATCTCAGCCTTACCACAGGATACGTGCCCAAGGAGTGGCGTACAGCAACTGTGGTCCCACTCCACAAAGGCGGTGCCTCTATGGACCCTGGTAATTACCACCCCATAAGCTTAACAAGTCTAGTCTGCAAAGCTATGGAGAGGATCATAATGGAGCTCATAAACAAAGATATAGGGGACTTGCAGACATTGGACCCGAGCACCAAAAAGACTAAAACAAACTGGAGAACCACAAAAATTGAAAACGGAACTGCAAGCAAAGCAAACTAAGCCAAGTACGAACTGCCAAATGGTTTAAAAAGTAAAAAGTCTGGTTTAATGAACTTAAGCGCTTTCAGAAGGTCCCGTGCCCTTCCTTCCTCAGAAATAACAGACAAGCAAGTAAAATCAAACAAGATTTCAGGCAACAGCTCATATTTAAAAACAATTAAGCAATAATTAACTAATTAAGCAATTAAAGCATTAAAAGTCACAGTATAGGAAATAACGGTTAATACCACATCTACTTTACCTTACAGCAAGTCTAAAAATAAAACATGAATATTTTACTGTAAGGCGATCTGTTCAAAACAGTTCAATATTAATAAATCAATATTAACACTTCATGCATTTTAGAACCTACATAAACAATTGTTCAAACATAGTTACCAAATAATGGTTCTAAAATGCTGTTTAAATACTTTTTAAATACTTTTTAAATACTTTTTAGGTACTTTTTAAAATTAGTAGTTAAACTAAACTAAACTAAAGTGATAGGTAAATACCACTTTACAATAAAAATGACGTTAAGCCCATTTAACACAGTTACAGTGGTCAGTCAAAAACAGCTTGCACCACATTTAACATGGTAACTAAACTGGATTTAACAAATGTTTACGATCCTAGTACCTGAAACTGGCTAATAA
Source organism: Protopterus annectens (assembly GCF_019279795.1). NCBI lineage: Eukaryota > Metazoa > Chordata > Ceratodontiformes > Protopteridae > Protopterus > Protopterus annectens. Next base: position 1,893,237,998 of record NC_056741.1, on the reverse strand, counting down.
ACTATCTTTTTAACGCCAGTTTTTTCAAAATACAGGCAATAGATATTTGTTCATTTAAACCTGGTAGGTAACCAGCTGCAGTCCTTATTTGCCAAAATAATTCTTCCATCTCAAGATGGATTTGCCATGGGCCAATATATGGGGTATCGTCTACCTGCTTCAACACTGTAAATTTAAATTTATGCGTTGGGTATTCGATAATGTGGCAAGCCAAAGCGTTTGTTTCATCTTTTTTAGTCATAGCGTAAGAGTGTTCGTAAATACGCTGTTTGAGCTTACGCTCAGACTTTCCTATATAAAAGGCGTGACAGTCTGAGCAAGTTGCTACATAAACTATTGCCTTGGTATTGCAATTAAATTTGCCTCTAATTTTGTATTCAATGTTGTTAATTTTTACCGAATACCCTTCCTTAATAAACCTACATTGTCTACAAAACCCACATTTTGCCATACCTAAATTATGTGTGCGCGTAATGGGTTTTCCAGCCTCTAGTAAAGTTTTAAGATTAACCCCTCATCTAAATGTAATAGCTGGGGGGCCCCCAAACTTGTCCTGGAGGTTTCTATCTCTTGATATTATAACCCAGTTCTTACATAAAATGTCTCTAATAAATCGGTGGTCTATGGAAAAGGTGCATAGGAACCTTAAGTTACACTGTGATTCACTCTGAACTGCGTGTGTATTTTGTTCTCCCTCAAGTTGACTATCAACCAAATGAAGTTGTGATTCAATGTTTAATATGGGGCTAAAATGCCCTATGTTCCGTTTCTGTACTACTTCTTCCATAATCTCCACTACCATTTTACACGGGTAACCCCTGTTATAAAACATGTTAGAGAGGTTAATACATTCATCTAAAAAGTCTTTATCTTCAGTAACCATCCTAGCTGCCCGTACCATTTGCCCTTTTACCACGGCTTTCTTCTGATGGTATGGGTGACTGCTAGAATAGTGTAAGAAACCATTAGAATATGTAGGTTTCCTGTAAATAGTACTCTTAAATCTTGAGTTCTGCTCGTCTTTATGCAACAATATATCTAAAAAGTTAATACTAGAGTGATGGCATTCATAAGTAAATTCCAAAAAGTTGGTCATATTGGACATAGAAGCAACAAAAGAAGGAATATCTTCGAAAGGGCCTTTCCATAAAAAGAACATGTCGTCCAGGTACCTGGTGTACCAGGCGACATGCCTTTTAAACGTCAGGTCATGAAACAAAAGGGAGTTCTCCCACTGTGCCATAATGCAATTAGCATATGCCCCTCCACAAGGCGAGCTCATCGCCACTCCAGATGTCTGTAAATGCATGCGACCTTCGAACTTAAAAAAGTTGTACTTGAGAATTTGCTCAAGGAGGGTCTCTACTATACAGATGGTGGTGTTATTAACCTTCTTATCAAAAAGGAAGTCTCTGATCCACTCCAGGCCTATGTTGTGGGGAATAACCGTGTAAAGGTCTTTTACATCTACTGTAAGGAAAACAAGCTCAGATTTAAATGGAATTTTGTTAATTTCTCTCAAAAAGCTCCAAGAGTCCTTACAAATTTGCTTTTCGCTAGCTATTAATGGTTTAAGTAAGGTATCTACATAAGAAGCTGCAGCACTAAAAATGGACCCTCTCCCATCAACTATAGGCCTGAAAGGTGGATCCGACTCTGATTTGTGGATTTTGGGCACCCCAAACAAAGATGGTAACTTGGGTGATGGAATAGTTAAGTACGTGTGCATGTCAATATCAATGGAATTTTCAAGTAGTGAATCTTCTATAATACTTCTAACTTTACTATATGCTATATTAATTTCATTGATACTGACTTCTTGATATGGACCTGATGCTAAATGTGTTAACATTTTGTCAACATAGACATGCTGGTCCATAAAGATTAGCCCATTCCCTTTGTCGGGTTTCATAACCCTGATGTTACAATCTTTTAAGGTCTTAATAAGATCCTTTTGTTGTGTTGATATATTCAATTTACCCCTTTTAATGTTGTTTTGTTTGGATGCCAAGTGTTTTAAATCCAACTCGCAGGCCGCCTCAAAGAGTCTAAGCCTGTCTAAGAGTGGTGGATTAAAGACACTGGCTATCCTAAAGTTGTTAAGGAGGGTAGGCATGTCTCCCAGAGTAGCCTTCAAGTTTAACTTACGTACAAATAACTTAATGTCTATAATGGTTTTTACTAAGTCAAAATTTGTATCAGGAACAAAAGTCAACCCTTTGGAGAAGAAGTCACACATACTTTGATCAATGTCAAAGGAGGTATAATTGTATATTTTAAAGTCTCCTTCTGTGCTCCGCACAATGTGCAATATATCAGATCGTTCCACTATCTCCGCCTCTGGTTCCGTTTGTTCCTCGGGATGTTCCGATTGGTGTTGGACCTCAAATTTCTCTGGTGAGGGTTCTGGCCTTGCCGAAAACCCTGGGCATTTTGTACTTCATTAGGATTATTGTTGTGTGTTGGTCTGTTATTATTGCCAACCTCCTCATAATTATTATTGTCATTGGGTTGAATATGATTGTTAAAACCTTGATCCACCAATGTATCTTGGTGGAAATCAGTTTGGAGTGACTGCGAAGACGCTCCCAACAAAGGTGGGGGCTCCACATAGCTTTCTTGATGTCCTCTTTCTACTGAGTTATTGTTGTCTTTGACACTGTATTTCGACTGAGTAACCAAAGGAGGGTTAGGATACGCTGACAGGTTTGCGTATTGAAATAAGTCTCTTTTAATTTTCTTTTGTTTGTTATTAGATAACTTGTTCATTGTTGCTTCAATGCTTGAGAAAATTCTCGTATATTCATACCTGTATCTCGAGAAATCCTGATTTTCCTTGATATCAACCTCCAATTTTTCTAAGTCAAGTTGGTATTCATGAATTTGTTCTAAATAATGTGCTATAAGTACTTGCATGAATTCAAATGCTTGTTTGTCAAACAGTTCTAATAATTTACTATGGAGGCTTGAACCTTTAATCAGTCCTACTGGGAACCTCCACTGTCATAGCCCTTTTGGAACAATCTTTTTGGCTAAGCATTCTTCTAAATAGGCTACTTCCAATTGAAGTTTTTTGCACTTAAACAGCTTGTAGTCAAATTCGTTGATAAAAGATATGATGTCACTGTTCCTACCTTCGCTTAACTGCTGCACTTCAACAACATTGGTACTGCTGTTGATGAAAAAATCTTTTCTTTGCAGAAAGTTACTGATCGAGGGGATGAACTGCCGTCCAAGCTGTGATGTTCTTTCAGCTTGAACACCCCTATCAGCAGATAAATCCACATGCCGTTGCCCAGCCGGTATGGTTGAAGATGGCAAAAAACTGTTATCTACCTGGGCATTCGTAGCCGGATTATTCCCAGCTAAAATAGGTTCTACCAGGGAAGGGGGAGGATCCAATGTAACGTTCTGCCCTTCCCTTCGTTGTTCTCTTGGTACAGCTGGGTTAGTTGTACTAAATACGTTATCCAACTGATCAAACCGCTGTGTTAGCCGGTCAATCCGGCCCATAATAAGGTGAATTAGAGTGGTCAAGTTGCCGTCGGAGTTCGCCTCCACGACCTCTTTAGGTGAATTATGAAGCACACTGCTGCCTGGGTTGCCATACCCAGCATTTTGTGTAAATAGCGATGGTGAGTTGTGCTCAACGGTTCCGTCAACGTTAGCCATAAGAAACTGTAGCACCAAAAAGACTAAAACAAACTGGAGAACCACAAAAATTGAAAACGGAACTGCAAGCAAAGCAAACCAAGCCAAGTACGAACTGCCAGATGGTGTAAAAAGTAAAAAGTCTGGTTTAATGAACTTAAGCGCTTTCGGAAGGTCCCGTGCCCTTCCTTCCTCAGAAATAACAGACAAGCAAGTAAAATCAAACAAGATTTCAGGCAACAGCTCATATTTAAAAACAATTAAGCAATAATTAACTAATTAAGCAATTAAAGCATTAAAAGTCACAGTATAGGAAATAACGGTTAATACCACATCTACTTTACCTTACAGCAAGTCTAAAAATAAACATTGGACCCGACCCAGTTTGGCTTCGTCAAGGGCAGATCATGCCTTTTGAACCTGGTCGACTTCTTCGAAACAGTCACCAAGGCCATTGATGAGGGAAAGGCAGTCCATACAGCCTACCTTGACCTTGCAAAGGCTTTCGACACAATACCCCACTTGGGTATTGTAGAAAAACTTGCCAGCTTAAATGTAAACCCATATGTCACAAGATGGGTTGCAAATTGGCTTAAGGACAGAACCCACAGGGTTAGAGTTGCTGGCTATGTCAGACTCAAGCGGTCACAAGTGGTGTCCCACAGGGCTCAGTCCTTGGCCCTATTGTTCGGCATCTACTTCTCAGTACAGGCCAACATGGGAGGACTTTGGCTGACAAAGTTTGCAGATGACTGCAAACTGGCCATAGTGGAAAGTGCATCGGACACGGATATCCTTCAGAAAGGACTCGAAACAGATAGCTGGTGCCAGAGCCATGGCCTGAAGTTAAACGCCAAAAATGTATAGTCATACCCTTCGGGAAAACAAGAAAAACAAAGCTACCATAGCTACCGCATGGCAATCCACTAAGCACAGAAGAGGTTATCAGGGACCTGGGGACCCAGGTTGATAGTGGCCTTTCTTTTGACACTCACGTTGCTAAAGTGGTTAGAGAGACCTTCTACATTGCCCACCTGATCATGAAGGGATTCGCATCCAGATCTAGTGAGGTCATTGTTCCCCTGTACACTTATCTTCACTTATCAGACCAATGATCGACACAATGCCCCATCGGGATGTATCTCACCCGGACATCTGCAGCAATTGAGAGAGAGACCCCAAAAGTTCCTCACCAAAGGATAAAGGGACTCCAAAATCTGTCATATGCTGCCAGACTGAAGAAACTCCAGCTCTATTCAGTCGCATACCGTCTGCTCAGAGGTGACATGTGCCTGACATACAAGGCCATATCCAACCCGGAATTAATGGACATGCTCCACCTCAAAAATCCAAATCCACCAAAACCACTAGAGCAAGCGACTTAAACCTTAGCACGGATATAAATAGGATGTGTTGGAGGGATAGATTTATCACTCAGAGACTCCCTATGCTGTGGAATAGAGTCCCAGTCCATGTGAGGCAGAGCACCTCGTTGGCTCTGTTCAAGAGAAATCTTGACCTGTGGATGGGAGATCGTAGGTTACAGGGAATCATCTCTGTGTCACTGCTGGACAGAGGCACAACAAACTAATGGGCACAGTATTTTTTCATATAAGGGGTGGCGTAAGCCACAAAACTTTGGGCTAGGCTTATAAATGCCTTAGGGCAGATAGCCTAGTATAAACCTATGAACCTATGAACCTATGATCTTGCAATAAATGAGCTTCTTGTAAAAAAAAAACACTTGTGTTTCATGTATTTTTCAGTACTTAAAACTGCCACTTTTGACACTTTGGAGGCCATTTACATTTAAAAACATACATTTTTAAAAAGATATCTTATATCAGTCACATACATATTGCTATTACCAATTCCAATCCATGATCTCTGCAAATAACCCAGGTCTTTAGAATATTGAAAAAATAGTGTATAATTATATAATTAATATATTATATAATTAATAATAATGCAAAAACAAAAAGCCTGCCTGAAAGCTCATTCTATTTGACATGGAAACAAAAACAAAGTTAACAATGTTAAAGATAACTGAACCACAAGTAAATAAATTCTCTTCCATGGAATTCAATGTTCCTAGTTTGAATAGAAATCACATTCAAACTACCATTCTAATTTTCTTTTTACTCTTCTTACAGCCACGTTTGCTATTTTCTTACATAACGTCTGTAGACCATTACAGAGAGAGAGATTTATATTTATATCTATATATACATATAGATAGATATGTAATCAGACAAATACTTTATAAGGATACTGAAAACTGTCTAAATTACAGAGATTAAAAATCTGTTTTAATTTCATCTTTCCTATTATCAGGTAATAGTTTATATAAACTTAAATGTAAGTTTAATCTTAAAGTTCAATTGATTCTTAAGTGGTTACTATGCATGCAATCAAGGAAACCATCCCATTTTCTTAAAAAAAAAAAAAAAAAAAAAATCAGGATACTATCTGGTTAAGTGACCTGTTTAGAGTAACACAACAGGCAAATGAAGGCATATTGAATCAAACCCTGTAGCACAAGAAACAGCTTGTCAGCATGTCATAGTTTCAGTCCTCTGCAGTAGCTGACAGACTTCAAGCTCTCTCAGACATTCATATTATTAGCTCTCTCAAGACTGCTCAAGTTCCATAGGTAATCATATGCCATTTGCTTTGACACTGGAGCTATTACTAAGCATTATTTGTGTGAATCTGAATACTTCTACTTTTAATGAAACATGTTTCCATTTTGCACCTTTTTAACTTCATTTTGTGCATTTTGTATAACATAAAACTTACCTTCATTCGTAATATGTTAATTCTAAATAAAATTTACATTATAAACCACTATCTGCATGCAATTAACATAATTTCAAACCAAATTTATAGCCACTACTATAATTAGCATATTATACTAGTCCCACGTAAGCTGCCTGAAACATATTTCAGCCCTAACATGTAGTTATACCATATCATAAATAATATGTACTTTATATTGATTAATATTACTAGTTCTTGTTCTTATTCTATATAATCTTTTTTTCTGTATAACCATTCACTACATTTACATTTTGACTATCCCATATTTATAAAAGCACTATAATGCACAAGACAGTTCAGTTGCATTGCACTGATAATCCTATCAAAATTTTTAAATATATTATTTCTTTAATAATGTCAACTTTGAAAAAGGCAAAAGTCTAAGAACAGCCTGTTAGCTAATGTTCACATTTCATACCGTTCAGGTTCCCGGTTAAAACAAAGAAAAGGCTATTTTGATAACACAGTTAAATTTCAAATAAGGTTTTTCTGTCCATCAAGAAAAGTACTCCTGACTGTTGTCAACCATATATCTGATACAGTATGTTCAAATTCAAGTTAAACATAGAAAATATTTATTTATTTATTTAATTACTTACTTATTTGCATTTGTTTAACGGGATTGTCCACTGGGCCATAGTGAGCCCATTTTTAGTGTCAACCCAGGGAGAAAACTCCACAACAACATCCGCATTACATGCAATATACAACAATATACAACATACAATACCATATATTCATTAAATAGATCAACATGATCAGTACATACAATGAAAACGTCACAACTGATAATAGGTTGAGCAGGAAATTAGCATTGTGAAAGAGGAAGGAAAAATGGTGAAGAAAAATTGTGCTTAGCGATAACTGCTACATGTGAGTCTGCTTTTAAAAACAAACAGTTGCACATACATATAATAATAGATATCTTAAAACATCATTTAGATAATACTTTAGCCATTATATTTGAGTACTCCATAATGTATATAACACAATGTGTGGTTTTTGGTTCATCAGAAAAAAAAATGTAAAAAACTATTTGTTTGCTTAACCTTAACCTTCTGCCACCTAACACATGCTCTGTCCTGTCTTCTACTGAGTGACTTATCTGTATACATATACAAAAGGGATTTCTAAACATATGTTAAGACATGAGATAAACATCACTTAAAGAAAAGAGTATGTAAAGCAAATAAACGTATTGATCCAATGTTGTCCATTTTTATCTGATTCAACCTTTGGGAACTTTGAAATGACCTTAGCATCTTTAAGCCTTTGGATACAGGTTTCTGGCTCCTCCTCTACCCATAATTCCCTCACCATTGTCAAATTAGCTCAGATCTCATTTGCTGCTTCAATCAGATGGTTGCAGAGGCTCTAAGATCACTTTTTTTGGATAAGTGTTTGTTCCACTTTAAAATTACTTGAGCTTACTTGAAGTTACTTAACTTCCTGCAAATGACTTTATTCCCTCCCCTATCTTTTACATATATATGGATCTACTTCACATAACCTATAACTCATTTGACAGAATTTCATTTGACCAAGACCAAATTACCTAATTTTCAAAATATCAAAATAGTGAAAACTTATTTGACTGAATCTCATTTCACCAAATGCTTATAATGCTGAATTTCAAAATACTAAATTTTAAACCATAGACATGCACACTTACAATACCAATAAATAACTGTTTCCAGAAATTAAAAACTACTTACTTAACCTCTTAACAGAAACTAGACAATATAAAACCAAACTGGGTGGGGGACCGTGCCTCCCAGACCCCTCCTAACTATATATACACTAACTCCAGGATATCACTACAGTCTGATAAAGGGCATATACATTTTACTTGCCTTACAGTACTCTACATGCTGCCACTACCTCTGAGAATGTACAACACATCCACCATATTACTTTAGATACTTCCTGTAAAAATATAAAGAGACATACCCACATTTAGAAACACTACAACAGTACTTTCTACATGACTATCGGTATTCTGACAGTCAGCACTGTAAGTTACAGTAATTCTTTTTATCACAAGCAAGTCACAGGTGAAGGGAAACCCATATCATGTCTATGGCTTAAAATTCAGTGAAATGAGATTCAGTCAAATGAGTTTTCAGTATTTTGAAAATTTGGTAATTTGGTCTCAGTCAAATGAAATTCTGTCAAATGAGTTTTAGGTCATATGAAGTAGACCCATGTATATATATATATATATATATATATATATATATATATATATATATATATGTTTACTATCATTATTTCAAACGGCAAAACATTTGCCATTCGAAATAATGAAAGGTTAAACCGAAACCACACTTTTCAAACATGCACAATGTCACCTCAAGTGATCAACACATATGAGTCGACATTGTCACTGAAAATGTCACTTGATAGCCGTATAACAGCTGATGTAAATCAAATTCCTATAAGACATATCACGTTTTGGCAGGGGGGCTTGTGCCCCCACAACCACTGTTACTAATATATTCCAACTCCGAGATCGCACTACAGTGGGGATATGGATGAATTTCCAATCCCCACTATACCGCGATCTCCATATGGTTCCCCTTTAGAATCTCGAATTGCTGATAGCTCGAAATTCATAAGCTCGAGCCCAGAATCTCGAGTTTTCAGCAACTTGAAATTCTAAAGCATAGGGAAAAGACATTGCAAAAATGTCTTTACAATGTTTTTGCAGGGGGGCAAGCCCCCCTGTACCCCCCACATGGGGGGCTGTGCCCCAACACCCCCCTACTTATATATACCAACTCTGAGATTGCACTATAGTGGGGATGAGGGAAATCTCCCATTCCACGCTGTATGCAGAAGTGAACAATGGGAGAATCTCCATTCCTCCGCTATAGTGCAGTCACGGAGCTGATATATTTAAGCAGGGAGAGTGCAGGGGGACTCAACCCCCTGCATACATGTAAGTAAACTTGTTTTTTTTTTTTTAGTTCTCTTCCATTCACAATTTTGAATTAGTGAAAACTCAAGATTCTGGGCTCAAGCTTATGAATTTTGAGCTTTCAGTAACTTGATCTTGTGAAGGGGAACCCTCCATACATATAGTCGAACACACTTATACGAATGCAGTACTGCATTCGCATAAGTGTGTTTGACTATCCAATACACTTTACATTTTGTGCACGACATTCTGATTTTCAGCATCATAACTGCTGACAGAATGTCGTTCGCACAAATGATAGTAAAACATATATATATATATATATATATATATATATATATATATATATATATATATATATATATATATATATGTGTAGAATATTTAGCATATTTTAATATCTCCTCAATATTGCCTTAGTATTTCTTTGGTAGTTTAACTGTATGCATAGTTTATTGTTGGAGTAAGTTTTTTTTTCAACTTTGTGCAGTGTCTTGACTTTTCTTAGCATGTTGGACATGAGTTTTAAGAAGTGTGGTATATATGGCCACAAAATCTCTCCTTAGAATCCCCAATCCCTATGCATGTACTGTTCGGGAATGCAACACCTTGAAACAGAATGCTACATCTGTGCTTCCCTTGTCCATAATGAAGAGGTAAGCTCATATTAAAGCTCCTTCCATCTACTTCTACTTCTTCAGTGCTTTCTCCCTCTCCTTAAACTCCAAGAGAGAAAGAGAGCTGAAAAGAAAAGGATAAGGAAGTGTCTAAGATGAAGGGTCCAATTCCAGTCAGCAAGACTCCAAATAATGGCATTGAGAAACACAAAAAATTAGTCTGCATATCCAACAGCCTCTGCGGGTCCAGCACCAAAAATGCTGAAGTCTTCAAATCCAAAGTCTTGGATCTGTTCTCACCATCTTCAACTAGGCTTCTTGCTCTGGGTCTGATCAGTGCTCGGCTTCACTCTCCCATTCTGCAACATCGATCCAGAGCATCATCATTTGCTACTTCCAGGTCTGCATGTTCTGTTAGGAGTCACAACAAAGCCAGTGCTGACAGAATAATGCAGAAATTTTCCTTCTGACTTTGTCCCCTCTGATAGAGTCAGAAACATTACCATTGACCCTTCCTTGTTCAACTCCATTGCAGGTCCATCCCTCAAAACAGAGGCCTCAGATCCAAATATTTCCATAGTTGCCACTTCAGTACTGATAGTGCCTGCCACTTCAGCTCCAGCTATGACCCAGTCTGCCAGCCTCTGAGCCAGGAGGGTTGGGGCTTTGGAGTCTTTTTTAACTTTTTCAGGTTTTAGAGTCTCTTCCTCAGCTCCTAATCCAATACCTGGTGTCAAAATCATGGCCTCAAGCTAAACGCAAAAAGTGCATAGTCATCCCCTTTGGAAAAAACAAAGTACCTACAAACTACCACATAGGTGGCAGTCCCCTAAATACAGAAGATGTAATAAGGGATCTGGGGACCCAAGTAGATAGTAATCTAACCTTTGATAGTCACATTGCCAAAGTGGTTAGAAAATCCTTCTACGTGGCCCACCTAATCACAAAAGGGTTTGCATCCAGATCAAAAGAGGTCATTGTGCCCCTCTACTCATCACTCATCAGACCCATCTTAGAGTACAATGCCCCATTTGGGATGTACCTTACAAGACACCTGCAACAGCTGGAAAGACCACAGAAGCACCTCACCAAGAGGATCAATGGCCTCAAACAGATGCCCTATGCAGCTCAACTGAAGAAACTCCAGTTGTACTCAGTTGCATACTGCCTACTCAGAGGTGATCTCTGCCTGACATACAAGGCCATGTCCAACTCAGAATTGATGGACATGCTCCACCTAAAGAAAACCTTATCCCCTCAAGCCACATGCTCTAGGGATCTAAACCTTACCACAACAATAAATAAGACATGCTGGAGGGATAGATTCCTGTCCCAGAGACTTCCCATGCTTTGGAACAAGATCCCAATCTACATTAGGCAGAGCTCCTCACTAACACTCTTCAAAAGAAACCTTGACGAGTGGATGGGAAACAGAAAGTTTACCTCAGGGATCACTTTAGTGGCTCTGCTGGACAGAGGCACAGGGAACTAATCTAAGGGGACGGCGAAAGTCAACACATTCTAGCTAGGCTTATAAATGCCTTCAGCCAGATAGCCTAGTACCCACCTATGAACTTATGAACCTAAGTCTTCCGTGGCTTTCAATGCTTTCCAATGGGTCCTGTCATGGTCATAAAAAAAAGGTGCTTCCATCCTTTTTGGATCCAACCTGACCTCAAATATATTCTTCTCCAGAATCTGCTTCTTCTCATTGATAAGGACAGTCAGCTATGAAAAATCTTGATGAAGTACTCTTTGAGTTCTCAGTCTGTTACAGATCCATCACCAGATATTCCTCAATGATAGGTACATAGAAAGCAGCCATCCAAATTGAAGCACTTGGATTCATCACTGGAATCCATCACAGAAGACATAGATTTGGAGGAAGGGGAAGGCTCCCCTAGATCTCCCTTTGGAGACATCTCCTTTGGAGAAATCATAGAATTGGTCAAACAGAAAGAAGAATAGGCCACAGATACACCTTTCCCAAAATAATCTGTGCTCCTGGAGGCTTTTGGGGCTGGCTGTTCTACATCATGGGTGCCCCCCCCCCGATGCCCTCATTGATCTGGTGGATCAGCAAACCTGGAAGGAGTCTGATAAAGCAGAGCCTATACCACAGAAATCTAACTGGATTTGGCGACACTAAAAGACAGACTTCATTGGAGTAAGGGTACCACCATGGATGCCATGGTCATAGTGGCAGCCACAAAGAAAAAAACTCACAGAGGAAACCTCATCTGCCCATCCCCCTAACAGGGAGTACAGGGCTTTGGACAGGTATGGAAAATGGTTGTATGCTTCACTGACTTTTTCCTTGATGGTGCGATTCATGAGATTTGTTTCCTTAATATGTCTATAAAGTGCATTATTGTCTACTCCCAGTCTTAACAACAGAAACAAATGCTATGTGTGCTTTAGTTGAAATTGTTTTAAGAAATATTTTTTTTGTTTCATGAGCATATATGTAAAGACCCCAGGATTCAAGAAGCTCGGTGCAAGGACGGGTTTAGCCTTGCCCTGAGCGTCCTCACTACAGATGGCGTAGCAGCGCCATATGAATATGTATGAGGGCGCACCACCGCACCCTTGACGTGCACAGGAAATGTGTGCGAGTGCAGGGGGCATGTACAAGTGCTCTACGTAGGCATAAACATGCCTCAACAGTTGCAAAACCTACTATGCCTACTAGTAGAGCCCGCCTCTAATAGTAAGTCAGTAATTCATCAGTGTTCGTGGATACTGAAATGTATGCTAAGCATGCAAGAGTGTCTACGACCAGTGAAATAAAATCAGAGTAGTAAACACACAAGCACGTAGTGGAATGTTGGACCCTGTCCCTAGAACTTTCACAATTAGATTCCCTTTGTTCCTATTATACATTTGAATTGCTGCAATATCAAAGGTGTAAGCAAAGCGCAGCATGTTTGCACATCGCTGCCCTCCACCAAGCATAGCTTACACATCAAATTCAGTCAAATAGAGAAAAACATGCGGAATCAATGTAAATGTCAATAGTGTAGTGTTTAGAGCATCTGCCTAACGAACAGCCATTCATGGTTCTAGCCCAACAATAGCACATATAATTTTCCATGTGGAATGAATGTCGTTTTGCTGGAAAACCGACATAAGAGTATCGCATGAGATATTTAACTTAAATATCATTCAAGCAAAGTGGTACTGTCATAATGAATAAGGCACTAGTAAGCAAGTGTAAGCACAAATAAGCAGCAGTAAATACATATATGTACCAGTAAGGAAGTCTGAGTGTGCTTGCACGAGTCTAAGCAGTGCCCAGCATAGGAAATGTATTTAAGTATGTACAGATATATAATATATATAATATATATATATATATATATATATATATATATATATATATATATATGAAGAAAGAGTGACGTAACAATAAAGCATACAAAAGGAATAAGAAGGGAATCAACAGCAACCCCAGTATTATATAGCGCTGTCAGCATATGTCATATCAAGCTGGGCAGGAGTGAGCAAAGCACTGCTACTCACACCACAGGCAGGATATTACCAGTGGGAGTAACATTGTTTATCTGCTAAGTCTATTTTACACACAGAGGGTAGTCCCTGGTGGGACTACCCAAAAATTGATAGGCTATTTGGCCATCCAACCATTACACAAGCAAGGGCAGGTATGTTCAAGGACTAAATGGTGGGAGAGCCTGAGAATACATGGGTTGGGACAACATACGTGTAGGGCCCCTACCGCTCGGGAGAGGGCAATGTGTGGAGGTGTGTCATTGCTGCGATAACAAGTGGACAATGGATGGTATGCATGTATGTTGAACACGGATGGGGGTGGAGGAGCTATGGGTATGAAATTATGGAGCCAGGCGTGCCAGGGTTGGATGGGCTGGTTCTAATTGGACCGCCTCGTGAAGGTTAGCGAGTTCGTTATAAGTATATATGCATACACACATGCAGACATCAATATGTAGAAGTACATTCTCTGTAACACATTCATGCCATTTGCAGACATAAATAACATGAATTGCCCTTACAAACCTCGACAGTAGATAGAATAATAGGTTGTGCATAAGAGGGAAGGGACGAAACTGCCAAAACGCAGAAGTGTGTACAATGTCCAAAGTCAGTGCTGTGCTGAAAAATATCAAATGTGAGGATTTTCCCACACATGGAATCATTCCTGTGATCTGTCTGCTATGGCAACGCCTATTACTAAACCAGTCTGTTTGTAAAAGAAATACTCCAAGCACATACATAATTAGGCTCTCATGTGTAACGTGTGTGTTACCACATAGTCATACTTATTAATTTATTGTAGTGTCATGTTAACGGGAGTAAGGATGTAATGAAGTAAAGAGTCTAATCTTGACATAAACACATGCGTGTCCCATGTGGGACAACCAAAAATTACGAATAGTATGGCTTTGGTCGCTCATGTCACCAATGTTTGTGGACAAAAATTTTGGGAGTTCTGAAGATACGTGGAGAGAGTTAACCGATGGGATGTGTCTATAGGAGTAGGGAGTGGCCAGTGTGTAGTGGTGTGGATATACCGCAAATCCAACTGGAGAATGGATGACTGCAGTGTTATGGAGGCATTGGGGTGTGTGTTTAGGGAACCAGGAGCCATGGGTATATGGGTATATATGCAAATGAAGCAGCACAGCAATAGTGTATTGGTTAGAGCAACCGCCTAATGAACAGACATTCCCTTACCAAATCCCACTGCATCACATACCATTTACCATTGGTAATCTGTACATGAACATATTGTGACATCTGTCCACTGTATAACCTGCAAAATAACAATTAAAAGTTAACTGGAGCGAAGTGTCAGTGTCATAATGAATACAGCACTAGTAAGCAGGTTTAAGCATATATAAACACCAGTAAGCATGTGTAAGTGCGTTTGCACGGGGTATGCATTGCTTTACAGACACACACACACACACACACATATATATATATATATATATATATATATATATATATATATATATATATATATATATATATATATATATATATATATATATATATATATATATATATATATTTATAAATATATATATATATATATATATATATATATATATATATATATATATATATATGTGTGTTTGTGTGAGTGTGCATAGATATACACAGATATACAGCTATGATAGGAAACAGCACACAAGAATGACATATGTTCACAGGCTATGCCAATATAAGTGAGGGGCCCAAGCAAGAAACATGAAACACGTAGCATGACCTTCCACCCCCACCAGCCGTGCACAGTAAACATACACACAAATAATGTAAAGAGTTCACTGCTCCCCAGACCACAGGCAGGATACAACCGGGGGGGGTACACAGTGCACCTGTGAATTCTAATCTTGGAACACAGATAGGAGCATCCCTTGTGGGACACCCCAAAAATTGCCAAGACCAAAAGAAGGTGATAAACCAAACATTCTGGCTGGGGTGTATACATACTCAGAATACAAGGGTGGGAAAGCCTGATGACCCAAGGGTCAAGACAATTGTATGAAATGGGTCCCGTGAAGAGGAGAGTGGGCAGTGTGCAGTGGTGTGTCCAGAACCGATCAGGGCCCAGAGTAAGGATGGGTGCTGTCGAGGAGGTGCTGGTGGGGGAACTATGGGTAGCTACTTATGGGTCTAGGTGTGCAGGTGTTGGCTGATATGGGCCTATATGGACAGCCCTAGGGATGTAAGCAAATGTGTTCATTGGGCAGAGGCATCGCCCAATCAGCAGCCACACCCACTATGAGTCCCACTGCAGCAAAGTGTAATGTATATGGCAAGGAATGGAATAACCAGATGTAGATGTATATATGTAGAGGAATGTGTGTGTATATCTACCCATAGCGACATAGAGATAAGCCTCTCCCTCTCCATAATACAAATGTATACATACAGAGACAGAATACAGATACATATCCACATTTAAATATATTCATATGCAGACACCCATAGACCCATATGTTGTTTTATATATATACATATATATATATATAT
This sequence comes from Protopterus annectens, assembly GCF_019279795.1. NCBI lineage: Eukaryota > Metazoa > Chordata > Ceratodontiformes > Protopteridae > Protopterus > Protopterus annectens. Next base: position 1,893,221,972 of record NC_056741.1, on the reverse strand, counting down.
ATATATATATATATATATATATATATATATATATATATACATGTATGCATACATATACAGCTATATCTGTATATAGTCTTCTTCTTCTTCTTCTTCTTCTTTCGGCTTTTCCCAGTTAGGGGTCACCACAGTGGATCACCTGTCCGCTCATGATTGGCAGTAGAGTTTTACGGTGTTGAGTTGCCAGCCCGGCGCCCAACCTTCCACAGAAGGCACATATATCTGCATATAGTAATGTGTGTATATAGGATATGATACAGCAGTTACGAGTTACATATGGTCACAGGCCATGCATGTGGGGGTGAGGGGTCCAAAAAACAAACTTGTAACAAGTAGCATCAACCCCCCCAGCTAGGCCGGTGAGACATACAGACACACAATAAAAGTAAACACACCACTGCTTCCCAGACCACCGGCAGGATACTACCAGTGGGAAAGACCTGCCAGGTCTAATCTTGAAATATAGACATTGATGTCCCTTGTGGGACACCCAAAAATTAATGATCATCGGAGGCAGTCCTGGTAATGATTCATCAAACCAGGCTGTAGATGTACACGGACCAGTAGGTTGTGCAAGCCTGATAACCCATGGGTCGACACAACGTACGACATGTGTCCCAACATGTGGAGAGTGGGCAGTGTGTAGTGGTGTGTTTATACCCCACCTGCACCCACTTTAAGGATGAGTGCTGTAGAGGAGTGGCAGGTGGGGGAACTATGGGTATGCAATTATGGGCCTAGGCGTGCAGGTGTTGGCTGGCACAGTCGTATTAGGGCTGCCCTGGGGATGTAAGTAATATTCTGAAATGGACATAGCTGATGCCCATACCTCTCAACCCCTAAGAGCATCCACTGGACAGGACATAAACCATTGAGGGAACAAATAAGGACCGTACCTCTGAACTGTCCCCAATTTCCAGGGACGTCCCTGATTTCGACTCAATTTCTAACTCTGTCCCACTTAATCCCTCCTAAAACTAGTAACTTTTGGAGGAAAGGTGGTGAATTACACGTAATGAATATTGACAACAATTAAGAGTTATAAACACAATTTACCTCAGAAAATGTGTATGAATTCATATGCTCTGAGTCTGTCGATGTGTCAGGTTAATAGCACCAATAATTTAAATGTGTTCCAGATGTTGTTATGATGTGTCCCTGATTCATTTGGTATTTTTCCCCAATCTTATGAGAGGTCAGATAGGGACAGAAAGCACATATTCCACTGGCAACCTTAGAAAGATGATAGAATATTAGGTATGCTGTAGCATGATTCGGATGAAGGATGTGGGTTCCAAACCCAATTACTTGTTTGTACTGAAGAGTGTCAGTTCCCATGTATTAGCCAGACAGGTGCAGATTGTAAGAGGAACACACCAATAATATGAATCAAACTCTGGACAGGCAGCAGATTCCGTACAGTCAAACGGCATGCTTTTGCCTAATGGGCAGCCATTCCCGATACTGTAGGCATGTAATCCGATTTAATAGGCATCACAAGGTAATATCATAGTCCTCACTCCCACCCAGGGGTGTGGTTGTCAGATGCAAACACCAAATGCAGTGCATTTGCAAGTGCGGGAGCAAGCGGGTGTAAGCCTGTTTGGCCGCCAGTATGCGAGTATTACACTGGTGAAGCAATGTAGAGGCTAACTGTAACCAGAGGTTAGCATTGCTTAGCTCTGTGCAAACCCATGCACACCCACTCACAACTGCTTTAATGTGCCTTAATCACTCCATATCCAATGGCCTTGTTCTGCCCAGCAACAAAGTAAACGGCCTCTGCAAGGCTCGAAACCAGGACCCTGCACACACAGCTATTGTGATTTACCACTAAGTCATGGCAGATGTACAGACATTGGATCTTATCACAAACATATCATCCAGCGCATTCATTCAACAGTATAGGAAATGTATTCCATCATGTAGATGTATGTGTGAGTGTTTATGTCCAGATATAGATACATATAGATAGATATATCAAGAACATCCCATGTGACAACAAAGCATTACAAAGGAATGAAAAGGGAAACACCAGCAATGCCTGTATTATTTAGTGGTGTTGTCCTATGTAATATCAAGACTCCCTCAGACAGACATGGTCATTAATACATGCAAACATTTGTACAGTGGCCAAATACATCACTCTGTGCATTTTATTTACATTAACACAACAGTTCCTGTCCAATCATTATGTAACAACAGTACTCTTGCAAGGTGCTATGTGCGACATCATCATCATCATGATAAAGGTAAATGGGGTAACCATAGAGAGACCGGTAGTGTTGTGTGTACAGTGGGGTCATCTGCATCACGTGTACCTGGAACCTTTAGGAGTCATGTGCATACCAGGATCGTGTGCCTGAGAGACAAGGGTGAGGACAATTGGAGTATGTTGTGATGCATATTATAAGGGTTACATGTGTCCAGTGGACACGTGTGTGAAATGGACAGCTATGTATGGGGCAAATGTTGTTCTAGGAATTGACTGGCCTTTGAGTGGGATGTGGGGGAAGGAGAGTAGGTATGCTCGTGGAAGATAGGTTGGGTAGGATGACAGACAAGACAGTATGCAGGGTCGGTATATCACATGTGGGGGGATACACCTCAGACGGGGAGGGGTGTTTGGCAGTCACAAGCCCATGAGTCCCCAGATGGAAACAGTGGGACGGAGGTCCCCAGCCATGGGCAGCCTCCACTGCACCAAAACAGCTGCAAAGGTGGCAGTGCTGGGGGCTGTCAAGGAGGGCAGGCTCACCCTGTAAATGTGACACTCTGCCCTCGAGCTGGCATATCTGGCTTTGAAACCCCTTATTGAGCCCCCTATGCACCATGTCTGGGACTGTACGACAGCAGACATGTTCCTGTCTGGACATGATCACAGAGGGGGACAAGCCCCATCCTCAGTGGCGGTTCCACCAGAAGGTGGTGCAGAGCCAACAGAGGTGGAGGTCCAAGGCTGGGCCCCAGATGTGCTGGTGCCTGGTGCCATGGCCAGCTGTAGTGGGACAGGAGGTTCTGCTGGGACCTCCAAACCCATACAGCCTATGGTGTTGCAGTTTAAACACAGATATGGCTTAGTAATAGTCAACAGCATTCAAGATTACTTATAACAGCATGCATAGATATGACCATCAACCCAACACAACAGATGGTATACATTTGCAGAGGGAGCACAACACATGAATATATACGTCATGACATATGTACAAAGTGTAGAAGACTTGTGACTGCAGCTATGAACAGTGGTCCACTACTGGCATGTCACTGAGAACCCCAGACAGTGTCTGTCATACCACTGTTTAATGTGACATATGTCCAATCAGGGATGCGATGGTAGTAACTCATCACTATCACCATGTACTGACTGCACTCCTCACACTATGCTACTGCAGTTCACAGATGTGTGTTCAGTGAGTAACACAGGAAACAAATGGTTCCACACACTGACCAGTCCACAGATGGCCCTACAGATGGGGGTCCCTCACAAACAGAGTACTGTCTTGTCAGTTTTAAAACATGCAGAATAGCCATTACCACACACAACTTGTTAAACAGGCAGTAGTCTCAATGAAGCATAGCTACACTTACATGCTGTAGTCATGTATGGCACATCACCCTCCTGTCTTTAGGCTATTTCCCACTGTGTATGTTGTTTGAGGAACATCCAGATATCATCTGTGATGCCGTTTACCAAACACCAGATCCAGGTACCACTCACAGCGACTGTCATGGGCAAACACCAACATGATGTTCCTAGATATTGTACTGTGTTTTCATGCGATTGGCTATGGGAACATCATCACAGCTGTTCCACATGCAATCAGCTAGAGGAGGACTGCAATAGGTGCAGAGGCCATCACCTGATCATGACCATCACTTACAAAACACAAGCTGCTGCTGAGCAGGTGTACAACTCCACATCCACCAGAGAGTGTGTGGGAAGGACAGACAGAGGCTAAGTACATCAGAGAAGGGCTTGGAGACTAAAACCTAAGCATCATCTGTCACACATCTAACAGTACAGGGATTCAAACCCCTGACTAACTAGTCATTACTATTACAAGTACATGCAGTTACTCCATGTGCCACATAGCTGACATGTTGGTGTGCTGTAAGAACATATATATGTGGTGGTGAGTGACATCTGCAACAGAGATATAGTAGACATACATTAGGTGTAGCACACATGGCTGTCCACATAAACGGATGTCATTGTCAACACAACCACACTCTCTAATGGACTCACATTGACACACTTTGCCAGGACCACAAATACACGTCCTAACTACTTAATTTGCCACACTTCAGTAATGCACAGGTACTACATGCACCACAGGGGATATCCGGAGTTTCTATTGGCTAGGGCATGTGAATATGCTTGACATCTGTCGGTATGCCAGTGGGAGTTATACTGGGAGTGACTGTGGTTGGGAGCATCATACCCCACATGCAGACACAAGGTGCCAGTACTGACATGCATGTGTGCATTGCTTCATGGGTGTGTAGTGATTGGCTGTGCAAGATGGTTGTACAAGGCTGGGTGAGGGTTAATCCTTGGCATCACGCCACTTGACAATGGTGTGCAGTGTGGTACAGGGGTGTAGTGTCTGCAATGTCCCACACAGATGGGTATTGTATGAACTGTCCTGACATCCTGGTTACCATTGTGTATGGCCATAAGTTTGCATTGCATGCATGTGTTTGATAGTCCTTGACATGGACATTGCCTGGGATGTGCACGTCCCACAATAATGTACAGTGACATGTACAAGTGTACCTGGTTTGGCTGGCACATGTGTACACAGACTGTTATCCTCAGATATGCCAATACTGGCCTGGTGTGGCAGGACCTGCTTATAGACAGCAGGTTGACCCTGCACCTGCATTGATAGCATGATACAGGTATTCCCTGGTGTCAGTGGCATCGGTCCATACAGGGCACATGTGTAAGGCATTGTATGGCCTCTGTGGATCACATTTGATGGCACCACATATGTTGCAGGCATCCAGTGAGGAACATAGTGAAGGCACATTGTCCGCAATTATGTGCCTGTTGTACTGCTGTACAGGGTGCCATACCATGTGCAGCACACTGCAATCACACCATGCCTACTATCTGTCATCAATGTGCAGGGTACTAGCAACATAGCGGGATATTCTAGGCAATTGTGTTTGTGTATGACACATGGGTTCAGAATGTATTCCGGGTAATAGTAGGTTTGCATACTTTGTTCACCAGGCCTTTTGCCAGATGTAGGGGTATGGCTTGCCAACACAGTCCCTTGGCTGACTGACATCTGTACTCCTCATGAGGTGGACATTGTGACATATAATACAGACACCATATAGGAAAACTACAAAATCCACTCCCCAACATGTCCAGTGGTTAGACACTCACAGCCACCTCCACATAGGCACTGACTGTCAGACACACACACACACACACACACACACACACACACACACACACCTGCCATGTCTTGGAATAGAACCCCTACCTAACTAGTGTATCACACTACAGCATGCGCTGCAGAGATTACTGAGTTACAGCAGTCCCAGAGGTGTATTACTAGGTGGGTGACAACAGCAGGATTGCCAAAGGTGCTTATGTGAATTGCAAAGAGTGTGTATACTATAAAAAGCATTGTTCCTTTCCCAGGCAGACAGAGACACACACAGTTGGCCTCTCTTGGAATAGAACCCCTACCTAACTAGTTTATCACACTACAGCAATACGCAGTTACAGCATGTACTACGGAGAATACTGGGTCACAGCAGTCCCAAAGGTATATTTCTAGGTGGGTGACATCAGCAGGATTGCCAAAGGTGGGTATGTGAATTGTAAAGAATGTGCATGCTCTAAAAGCATTGTTTCTTTCACAGGCAGACAGGCAGACACACACAGTTGACCTGTCTGCACACCCTTTGTGACACAGAAGGGTTCCAAAGGAACTGACATGTACACAAAACAGAGGCATCTATTGTGTTATAACATTTAAATCTTAAGCAGTTCACCAGAGAAGGGATGGTTGTTGTGTATGTAGAGTTTGGGGTGGGGAATGATGGCCAACATAATCTACCCCAGGGATTGTGGAGTTAGGGTGGGGTAATGATGGGTATGGACCTACACCCCAGCAACCACATCTGTGTCACTGCTCAACAGTGGCACAGGAAAATAACATACCCAACTGTAGTCATACTTGACTGTGTATTCTTTAGCATTCCTAACTATGTAATACTTTGTAGACACTGGTCACCACAGATGGCTACCATGGTGTGCTAAAAGACATTACACATGTGTATGCCTGGCTACAGGGTAGTCACACAAACAAACATGCACACACTTGCCAGTATTGTGCATACACGTCTTGCCTATGTAAAGGTAACTAGTACAGTGGTATGCAGTTGGGGTATGTGCCACAGAACACATACAATTACACTTACTCTGATTCCACTTCTGAGCTGGGTGACATCACAGGACTGATTATTTGCAGTGGGGAGTGGGGAAGAGAGAGGTTTAGCAGTTGACAAGGATAAAGGCCAGTGCAAAAGGAGGTATCTCTTTGGAATGCAGCAAAACCCACTGCCATGACAGGATGCAGACACAAATATACACACACAACCACTTGCTGACACACACACACTCAGGCATTTGTTGACACACACACACACTCAGCCATTTGCTGACACACACACTCAGGCATTTGCTGTCACACACACAAACACACGCACACAGTTGCCAGTGGTGGGATCAGAACTCCTGCCTATCTACAGATCACTATTATAGTACTATGCAGTTATGAGATGCGCCACAGAGATTACACATTCCAAGGCAGTCAGACTGCCCTTCTAAGATTGAGGACAACAATAGGGAGACTGACAGTCATGAAGTACATAGCTGTAAACGTAAGTGTTTAAAGTAGGTGTTCATTACAACCTGTATGCACAAACAAGACACATCATCTGCAGGTAGACCTGAGAGGTATAGTTGTAGCACAACAGGAACCTGAACTGGAGTACGGCCATCTGTGGAATGGACAACTACTATCACTATACAGGGTTACATTGGGCATGCTCATACACTTAGTAGCATAGGGCTGTTTGGGATGCACTCCGATTCTAACCACTGAAGGCCACAGTGTGCATGCTCATACACTTACATGTACAGAACACATTGTAATGGACTCCTATTGTAAACACACAGTTTTACAGCTAGGTACATCTTACCTGTCAGTATATATGCACATCATACTGGTTTACTACCTGATACCTGTATGTGGCCCATAAATAATATATATATATATATATATATATATATATATATATATATATATATATATATATATATATATGCCTGTGCTGTGTGATACACATGCATACATGTACATGAAGTACTGATATATATATGTTATGTATACACATTCATGCATGTGTGGACATGACAGACAATAGGTTACCTGGGTTGCACAGGCAGATGCTACCTACAGCATGTGGCACACACCTTACTGCCCTGAAAGGTATACATTGATAGCAGGTTGTGGGCAGTGGCATTATACGTGGAACAGTGGCATGTGCAAGCATAATGTGTGAGCCACCTTGTGTAATGGTACTGAGGTGCAGGTGTCAAGATGACCTCTCCCAGCGGTGTTAGTAGTTGTCATTATTAGCAGGACTGCTACCCTAAGTATATCTCACATTGATCATATACACAAGTTCTGCTGCTGTCCGTCACCTTACATGAGGAATTTTGTACCAAGCACATTAATGCCACTCGCAGTGATGTCATGGTATGAGTGGCAACTGCTAGACCAAAACAATGAGCCAATGTCCTGCTGTTATTATGAGGTTGTCCAGTGCCTGTCATTCTGGGCTGCCATGACTGAACGACAAGCCTTCAACACAGAGCACATGCATCCATGTTTCACGTGCATGTGGATAATACCGAGGTCGCATTTACCCATATAGCCACATTCCAAGGCAAATGTCCTATACCCAGAAGTAACACACTGACACCTACAAGAAAACTGCATTGGATGCTTATGCTAACCAGTGCTAGGTGTGTGGCTTTAGTAATCCATTTGCTCAATATAGAACCTACAATGGGGAATACTGACATCTGTACAGTGAGGAACACCTGGCTGAAGGCTCTGTAGTGCACAATTGCACTACCACCATATAACTCAGATCCAGACATGTGGGCCAGAACAGTGGTATGGACCATTCCAAGTGGTGGTGTACACATATTCATAAAGGCTACTCATGTAAAGACCAGTACTCTGACATAACATCTCACAGATGAGTCAGGTACAGGTGACAGTGGCAAATTCTTCATTCTAGGTTGTATCCTCATATACATCCACCACCTTGTCCCCAGACTACCAACACACATCCATATGTGGTATGACATAGTATGGTAAACCACCAGATAACCCTTGATTGGTGGACTGTACCTAGGCCACCATCAACTGTGCAAAGTACCCATGTACAGACACAGCTGCATAATGTGTTATGCAATGCAATAATACCACTACACATACCAGGGTCCCTCGGATGTTGTCAGCATTAACATGGTCAACTGTTGCTGTACACCAGTAAACAACACCCTTGTGGTTGGATATGACCTAATTGTACCTGCCCTGGATATGTACATCCCACACTCATACAACATAAATGACATTACCATAGCTTTTGTTATCCTTTCTACATACAGGTGGCTACAGTCATTACACACATGCACATAGCAGATAGCATGCTAACAGTACATAAGGTTTGATATCTATATTAACAGAGGTAATATTCCCTCTCTACTGGTCACCCATGGCACCTACCATATCATACGACACCCCATGTGGCATGTATGTCTTTAGACATGCCCACCTAATGCAATGCCTATAAACATACCCAAATAACAGGATCATAGGACCTACACAAGGCCTGTACTGACAGACTCAGGAAAATCCAGCTCTGCTCTGTATGTTCCTGAGTAGTCATAGGTGATATGTTCATGACATGTACAGCCATGTGTGGCCACAGCTCCTACATATACTCCATCTCAACAACTGCAAGCCATGCATGCTGTGTGCTGTCTGGTCATTGGCCTTAGTACCACAATAGCCAGTACATGCTGGGGTGAGATGTTTACAAGCCACAGACCTCGCACATGCTTGAATGAGTGTACTGCCTAGCTCTAACAGAGCACATTGTTGGCACTCTTCCAGTAAA
>NC_056741.1:1893186160-1893212247 GCF_019279795.1 Protopterus annectens | reverse complement strand
AACTACAGAATCTCTTCTGTCTAGCCTGTGACATACAGCCTAAGATAAATTATCTTTGAAAGAATGTGAGGTTTAAATGTGGAAAAAAGGGAGAGGGTTCATAATCTGTGGCATGGAAACAAATAGAAATTAAAACAACTGGAATGTATGGATTGGTTTCTGGGCTCAAAATGAAATCTAGATAATGGTATAGGAAAAAGAGGTTACTTTGGATTAAGGTTAACTACATTGTTGTTCCTTGAAAAAGACTACTCATTCATTTCAGAATTTGCTACTAACTACTTTCTGTCTTTCAGAATACCATCTTAGGGGAAAACAGTTTGAGAGTTTCTGATGTCCTTTCTGTGATTGCTGTTACAGTGTTACCAACAAGTGGGGTATCCCACCTGGGATAGCCATATGCCTCGCTGGAATACAAAAACCTAGGCATCTTCCTCTTATGCTATAAATCTGGCATACGACCCAAGCATGCCAAGGCTGTGAGGTACATAAAGAATGCATGTTGCACAAAGTACCTCAGAACATTCTCACTGACAATCTGAACACTGATCCTGCATTTCTAATTCAGTCTGTCAGATGTACAGTCATTGACAGTTCCATTTTCTTGGGCAGATAGGTATACCCACTGGGGAATTTTCTCCTTTTGCTTATTTTTGCCACAAAATACTTTTTATGTCAACCAAGAGGGGAAAATATGACTGTGGGAGGCAAATTCCTTACAGAGACAACCATACTAAGTGTTCGTTTTGCCTAGGAGCCAGTCACAACTATAGGGGGCATTTCTATTTGCTGGTCTTTTGTTCCTAAGACCCTTAAGAGCCATTTGTCTTCCCTTTAGGTTTATCTTGAGAACCAAAGGCTCAAGGAGCTTATGCAGAATAAGGTGGCTTTTGAACTTTCCTGCTCAAATGTCCCTCTCCAGCCCCCAAAAGCGTAAGAAATCCACATCAGATGCTTCATATGTCTAGCCACACGTAGACATCTGTGCTGTACCTTTTAATGAGTTTATCTAGGTTTATTGGCTATACTCTCTGTTGTGACCCTGTCATAAGCAGACAAGGAACAGTCCTTCAGCATATCCACCCTGACCGACTGGATGGCTGCTTTGGTCACAAAGGGGGGTGGAACTCATCTGGGTAGTTAAAAGGGATTTGAGGGCCTTCATCAGCTTTTGGTCAGGGAGGAAGTCTCTCACTAGCAAAGCAAAACCAGCTAAGGCAAAAAACTTAACAAAACAACAGACGGAGTCACCAATAACTGCAAAAAAATGTAGTCGTGTTCGGGTGGTGCCGGGGAGATGGAAGTCCATCTCCCCTGTGCCACCCGAATGCCATTAAATTATTTTGCTGTTATTGGTGACTCTGTTTTTTTGTTAGGATGTCTCTTACTGTAAGAAGTTAGGCAAAGAGCATCAGGGGTTTGAACCCCCCCATCCTTTTTTTGCAAGCTCCTGTTCCCCATAAGAAAAAGCGGAAAACTAAACATACCTCTCCTCTTTCTTCCCCTTTTGTCAGGACTCTCAGATGGAATGATATATTTCCCATGTGCTGTATAAAGCCAAAATGCCACTTAAGCTCCCTCAGTTCTTTTCTTCTGTCCCCCCCCTTCTCCACATGCTTGTAAAGACATAAGAGTTTGTTCTTTTATTTATTTATTTATTTATGTAATATTTGTTTACCGGGAAAATTCGACTTGGAACAAGTCAATTTTCAGTGGAGGCCTGGGGAGAAATGCTCCAGATGTATGTCTTTGTAATGTTTCTTCCCTTTTGATGATGAAGACTCAAAGGCTCTGATAGGGACTCTCTGGCTTACTCCTGTCAGATTCATTCACCTGTTGGGTTTGAGACTGAGGGAGATAACACCATAGTCCCAGACTACCCCTTGGAGGAACTTTCTTTTCGGGCAGTGTTAAAGATGATCCAACATTTTGAATGGGAAGGCAAACAGGTGTTAGACATGAAAAGGAGATGTTATGATCTTTTATCTATGGGAGTGCCAAAAGATTCAGCCATCCTACCTGTCCTAGAGGCTTTGCAGGATACATTTATCACAGCTTTTGTAAAGCCAAAAGTCCACCCAATGTCCCTAAAAAGCACGACAAAGTTCCAGACTCCCAGAAATGTCTGTATAAAAATCTGTTGTTTGATACTGTTGTTGTTTTCTTGGAATCTGATAAACCTTCTAAATTCTTGCTTTCCACAAATGTCCTGCCTAATATTAAAGATAGCAGGGCTATTGAAAGGCATGGAAAAAAAGTTTACATCTCAGCTACTCTTACTTTTCAGGCTTTGAACTATCAGACGCATATAATCAGGTATCTCTTATCATTGTTGGAAGATCTTGATAGCCATTTATCTAATATGAGTATTTCAGATTAAATGTCTTCTGCTATCTCAGTATTGAACATTGCCCCTCAAACTGCTGATTTGTGCTCAGCATGAAAGCTAAATAGGGACAAAAGGTAGAGAAATGTTATTTCAGTGTGTTCTATAAAACAATATACCATGAGGCATGTAAGACATATTCAAGATCAAAAGGAAGGATATAAGCAATGATATAGTGGGGCAAAGGTGAAAGCTATAAATCTTATGTTGTTAATCTTCATTCCATTCATCACCTATGGGTTCGGTTCTGAGCCCTTGGAACCAAGTCAGCCTTATACCAAGCTCGCACGAGCCAAAAACTCTCGAGCTAAGATTTACCCATAGTCCCCTTCTCCCTGTTACCTCAAATCTTGTTTGCTGCATTGCCTTAAAGCCATGTTCAAGCCAGCTGTCAGCTAAGTTTTTGATATATTTTGATATTTCTAAATAGATAAGTGTTTTTCGGAAAGTATGTTACTTTGCTTTTCCTGTATTCTCATGTACCCATGTATTGCCAAGTCTCTTTTCCAACTTTTCTATAAACTACCTGTTGATAATCTTCATATCATCGCTGGTACACTCCCTTCTTTCTACCCGCTGTGGTAATCTTCCTATACCATTGTTGGTATTTTCTGATCTCTAACTAGTTGTAGCCATTTGTTTGGTTGTGGTAATCTGTTTTTTGTGATATTGCATTGTTTTTGTTGGTGTTAACATGTCTGATAAAAAGGGCATTTCAGGTTTCAAACAATGACTGAAGTGTGGGAGAACAAAGCCTAATAGTGACTCTCATGATGATTGTGTTTATTGTTTGGGAGTGCCTCATCTCTCGGTACAACCACCTTGCTCCTTTTGTCAAGGTTTTAGCTCTTGTACCTTGAATGAACATACAAATAAATTGAGTTTGAAGGGCCTTCTCAAATCGCTTTTCTCAGAGGCTCTCTCCTTGTTGGAGGGTTCACCCCCTCCTAGAAAAGAGAAAGAGGCCACATTTCATTCCTTCTCACCTTCTGGTGAGAAGAAAAGACCACCAAAACCAAAAAATCCAAACTTTTATATACCGCAACAGAAGTCTTTATCTACGGCACTAGTTTCAGTACCATCTATGTTAATAGTGATGGCACTGACAACATCTATGGCACTGATTGTGACTGATGCAAAAATTTTTACCTTAATTTGATTATGGCTCTGAGCCTTCCCATGGTTCCTGTAGTTCAGATGGACATTGCTGCCCCTAGCATCTCACAATTGGAGATGGTGGTGCCATTAGAAATGCAAGCAAAGACCTGATATTCCTTATCTGTAGACCACTTCTTGGGACAGGCTTATAGTCCCCTTCAGGGATATCCACTAGATCCATCAGGGGCCTCTCTGAACTCTATGTGATGTGCCTTGTGGACCAGCTGCTGACAGCCAGGGGGATTCCTGGTGATTAAAAATCTTAATCCTTCCTAGGACTTGGGATTTCTGCTTCATGGACTCCATCATACTCTCCTCCTTTGTCCTCCTTGCAGTTTTCGAAGCCCTCAGCATGGACGCCTCTCTCGGCACCCTCGGCTTTAGTGCCAATAGTGGATCTCACTTTGGCCTTCGGTTCCATTGGAACCGGGTCTTCCTCAGTCCAGGCTCCTCTGTTCCAGGTTCGGTGCTGACCCTTTCTATGGTGCCCTCGACAGTGCCAGGAGCCCTGTCAGTACCTATCCAGCTTGAAGCTCCACTCCTGGGAGCGGGTTCAATGAAGCAGGGTGTGAACCCCGTTCCGAGGTTGTCTTTCTCGGTTCCAGGCTTCCATTCCTCTTTGGGCGGCCCTGCCTTCCAGGCGATGGAGAGAGCTCTTGCCCCTGTGAGCAAGCCTTCAGTGTTGGAACCCCCATCTCTTCCCAATGTGCTGCAGCTGTCAGAGGTCACCATCCCAGATCTACTACAGGAGCCGCAGGAGAACCTATTACAGGGTCCCTTTTCCTCTGGATCCTCCTGAGAAGCTCCCACTGAGAAAGTTCCTAGGAAGAAATCGTGCAAGAGGAAGCACATGGACTCCCCTAGGGGTCCCTCACTGAGGATATGGATACGATGAAGGGTAAGAGTCCCCACGATCACCCCCTGAAGATGTCTCCTTCAGAGACATCCTTGAGATCTTGAAACAGAGGGGTGATTGGAAGCCCAAAAACCCTTCCTCAGAGGCATCCATTTTTCTGCAGGCTTTTCGTGCTTGACCATCTACCTCCTGGGTGAACCCCGCCTGCAGACGAGTTGGTTCAGCTGGTGGTGCAGCGCACATGGAAAAACCCTGACACTGTTGAAGCAATCCCCAAGAGACCAGACAGATTCTTTCTCCCCCTGAAGGACATCCACATTGGTCAAAAGGTTTACTAGTAGATGCTATGATGTGGTAGCAGCCACCAAGAAAGAGCTCGCTGAGGAGATCCATACTGTTCACCCATCTAACAGGGAGTCCTGAGCAGTGGACAGACTGGGGAAGTGAGTTTTGCTTCATTGACCTTTGCTATTCAGTCTTTGAACTACCTGGCACATTTCACTGGACTCCAGAGAGACTTTATCTCTGAACTCTCTGATACTCTATCAGGAAAGATGTTTGACAAGGTTAGTGACAAGGTAGCTTCACAGGTAGCAACCCTGGAATTGATTTCTAATTTGTCCATGAGGTTAATTTCACATGGAACCTAAGGGGTGGCTAGAGCTGCGGGTTCAGGCATAGTTATGAGACGTTATGCCCGGATGCACCTGTGTAACTTTGCGGATCCTTTTAAGTCTTCCTTCCTTAATGCTCAAGTGGAAGCATCTTCCCTGTTTGGTCCTAAAGTGCGGTTGGTGTATGTTTCTCCACTTCTTAGCATCCCTTTTCCAGGAACCAGGGAAGTGGGAAATTGTGGCATAAAAATCTCAGGGTACTTTCCGTGACACGTGGCGAGTTCACCCCCAGAGCCAGAGGGGGCAACTCTTCTGGAAGATGCTCCTACAGAGGCAGAGGGGGTCCGTGTAATCACGGTTCCAGAGATTCCTTCTCTGGACAGCGCTATCAGTGCTCCTGAGGAGCAGCCTAATTGCTTTCCTCTGGAAGCAGTCAGGGGACATCCTTCTCTGCACCCCAATGCCTGGCTTTCAATTACCACAGATTCTTGGGTGCAGAAGATAATATCCTGAGGTTACCAAATCCCATTCGGCTCCTACCCATAACCACCAGAATGAATCCCAGACATTCTAACCAGTCTAAGGGAAGAAGCAGCTCTACAAATAGAAAAGCTGTACTTAAAAAGAGTCATCCAGAAAGTCCCACCAGACCAGATTGGACACGAATTTTACTCAAGGCTCTTTTTGGTGCCAAAAAAGACAGGGGACTGGAGACCAATTTGGGACCTCAGCTGTTTAAACAAGTTCATCAGCCAGACAAAATTCCAGATAATCACGGTTCAGTCCATTCTCCCCTTTCTTGAGGAAGGTGATTGGATGTGCTCGATAGACCTTCGGGATGCATATTACCACATCAAGATGGACAAATGCTCCAGAAGGTTCCTTCACTTTCAGCTGGGAGTCAATCATTATCAGTTACGTGCCCTGCGCTTCGAACTCTCTACAGCCCCCCGAGTGTTCACCAAATGCATGGCAACAGTGACAGCTAACTTGAGACTACAAGGATTCCGGGTATTTCCATATCTGGATGATTGGATCCTCTCCACTCCCACCTAGCATCTACTGGTAACAGCCTTGCACTACACCCTCTCTTTGGCGCATCACCTGGGAATCTCCATAAACTGGGAAAAGTCCAATGTAACTCCAACCCAAACATTGGAATTTATAGGAGTAACATTCAGTACCTGCTCTTGCTTGATCTCTCTCCCAAATCACAGGTCAGTGGCAGCATCTATAGTACCCCTAGCAAAGTTTCACATGAGACTTTTACAGTGGTTTTTGTTAACCCAATGGTATCTGAATCAACACCCATTGTCCTTCCAGATCTGAATTACAAATCGGTGCAAACTAGATTTTTCTTGGTGGATGAAGCCAGGCATAGCACTTTGGAGCCAACCTTTCCATACCCCCATTGTGACCACAGACGCTTCCCTGATAGGGTGGGGGGCCATTATCAGGGAATGACTGTCCAAGGCACATGGTCTGATTTAGAGGCCAATCTGCATATAATTGTTATAGAACTGAGGGCAGTGCTTTTGGCGTTGCAAGCATTTCAGTCTGCCTTCCTTCGGGAACAATTTCTGTCCAGTCAGACAGTGAAACAGCATTAATGAAGTTTATTTAAATACATTTAAAAACACAACCACCAATCATTGCACTGCCCTCCTTTTCCCAAGGGCCGGTCTTAAAGGTATACATGTATTCAACCCCGGTGGATGATTTGCTGCTAGCTCTATAATCCAGTGTAGTTCATTACATTCAGTAACATTCACTATGCCCCCCCCCCTTTACTCAGATGAGTAACCTTTATAACCATTAATTTAAAAGTGTGTGTTGGAGTCTTAGAAGTATGCACATACAGAGCATTACGTTCATCCTTCTGTCTAATACAGTACAAATGTTGATGTATTCTAATTTTCAGTTTACAGTTGGTTTTCCCTACATAGTAACTGGGGCATGATTGACACATTGCTAAATATACCACATTTTCCATGTGGTAGTATGCATATAGTTTAAATATATATTCCTTTTTATTTATGGGATGAACAAAGCTATTCTTATCACTAATCTTATAGCAAGTCTTGCAGTGCCTGCAAGGACAGGTACCTATTCAATCTGATGTTAACCTAGTTTTATTTTGCATTCCTGGTTCTTTACACAACATGTCTTTCAAATTACTGTTGCATCTAAAACCAAAGCTAGGTTCTTTATCCACTATATTTTTAAGTCTATCCTCACTTAACAGAATTCTCCAGTTTTGTTTAATTATTTCGCAGACCCCATTGATATTGTTGCTATATTGTAGCATAAGCCTATGTTTATTACTTTTTTGTATATTACTTTCTTGTATCATTGTGTTGTTCTCATGGCTTTTTGTCTCATTGACTTTAAACCATGGTCTAGCCTTTCTCTTTCTATCTCTCTTCACTATTGCTAACCCCTCTTGCATATTTGTATAGCCCCTTTGTACCGTATGATTCTGTAAACTCTCCAGCACTTTTTCAAAGCTGGCTTCTTCTGTGCACAATCTTGATGTACGTAGACCCTGTCCCACTACTATATTCTTAAAAGTACGTCTAAGGTGCATACTTGAAAATTCCATATAGTGATTACATCAGCAATTTTTCTTGTATAGAGAAGTTGACATACCAGTCTTTGGTTATTCTTACATCCAAAAACTGTATGGATTTGAAATCACTTTTTACTGTAAACCGTAAAAAATCAGTGGCCGTCTCCAAATGCTTAACAAACCTTGTCAGTTCACCCTCACTATGTTGCCATAAAATATAAACATAATCCACAAATCGAACATAATGCAGTAGATATTCACTCCACCATTGGTCATTAGTACATACATTAATTTCTTCCCAATACGCCAGCACTAGGTTGGTGTACGAGTTTGCACAGGGTGCGCCCATAGCCACCCCCTGTTTTTGCCTATAGTATGTACCATTACACATAAATACATTATTTTCAAGTACGAGTTTTAGAACTAACAGAATTAACTGGTTTGTTCTTCCATCAAACACTTTCTTTACTTTTAGTACTTCCCTAATTGCATTTAGGCCATAGTTATTACTAATAACATTAAAGAGGTTGTTAACATCAAGAGTAACCATTAATACATTGGTCATTATTTTATTTTCTACAACCTCCGATAACATATTCAAAAAGTGTCTTGTAGCCCCCTACCGGAGACTATTGGTCTCATGGGTGGTGGTACAACATTTTTGTGGATTTTTGGAAGCGCTTTAAATATTGGTGTCACAGGATGCTCTACATGAAAAAAGTCTAACAAATCTTTTTCCAACAACCCCTGTTCCTTAAGTTCTTCAAGGTGTGTGTTGGATTCTTAGGCAGTCTGCATATAGTTTAAATATATTTGAAAGACATGTTGTATAAAGTACCAGGAATGAGAAATAAAACTAGGTTAACATCAGATAGAACAGGTACCTTTCCTTGCAGGCACTGCAAGACTTGCTGTATGATTAGTGATCAGAATAGCTTTGTTCACCCCATAAATAAAAAGGAATATATATTTAAACTATATGCAGACTGCCACACGGAAAATGTGGTATATTTAGCGATGTGTCAATCGTGCCGCAGTTACTATGTAGGGAAAACCAACTGCAAACTGAAAATTAGAATACATCATCATTTGTATAGTATTAGACAGAAAGATGAATGTAATGCTCTGTATGTGCATACTTCTAAGAATCCAACACACACTTTTAAATTCATGGTTATACAGGTTACTCGTGAGTAAAAGGGGGGGGGGGTACATAGTGAATGTTACTGAATGTAATGAACTACACTGGATTACAGAGCTAACAGCAAATCATCCACCAGGGTTGATTAGATGTATACCTTTAAGACCAGCCCTTAGGAAAAGGAGGGCAGTGAGATGATTGGTGGTTGTGTTTTTAAATGTATTTAAATAGACTTCATGAATGCTGTTTCACTGTCTGATGAAGGGTTGTCCCAAAAGCGCTCACAGTTTTATTACCATTTTACCTGTTTTTATGGAATAACAGTTTGCACAGCCTGTTTGGACTTAACTGTTTTCTTGGATTTACATTGGTTTATTGGCAAATGAGTCCTTAAGGAGAGGAAGAGAGAATTTTTATTCACAGCGCTCTGTTAATCAGACTGTTGATTTGCCTGTATTTTTGCCTAATTTTTCCAACAAGGGAGAATATTGTTTACATTTACTGGATGTTCACAGACAATTGAGATTTTACTTAGAACAAAAGCAACCAGGAAATCAGACCAGTTATTTATTTCTTTTTCTGGTCCAAAAATGGGAAAGTCAGTCTCTAAAGTGACCCTATCCAAATGGCTGAGAGACTGTATAAATTTCATTTATAACAAAGAAAGAAAGTCTGTTCTTCCAAACATCAGAGCTTACTCCACTAGATCAATGGTAACTTCTGTGGCGTTCCACGCCAGAGCTTCAGTGGACAACATCTGTGCAGCAGCTACATGGGCTTGCCCCCATATCTTTATCACTCATTACAAGTTGGATCTGGTTTCCGGGGAAGGGCGCCCTTTGGTTTAATGGTGCTCAGGAATGTTCTTCCATAGGGCCACCCATGGATATAAGGTAGCTGGGGGCTCTGTCCCATCAGGGATAAATGGAATGAAGATTAGCAACATCAGTTAAAGAAGTTATGTCTTGCCATAACATTCCATCTGTGTTGTTGATCTTCATCCATTCATCACGTCCCACCCTCCTTTCCCCTCCTAGAGGCTCCAGGAGAATATTTGGGTCCATTTCCTGGACTAAGGTTTGTGCTCAGAGACAGTCTCTGCTTTACTTCTTAGGGCAAACTCAATCTGAGGTAACAGGGAGAAGGGGAGTTTTTGGCTGTTGCGAGCTTGCTATAAGGCCGACTCGGTTCCGAGGGCTCGGAACCGAACCCATCAGTGATGAATGGATGAAGATCAACAACACAGATGGAACGATATAGTAAGACATAACTTCTTTTTATTGATACCCAAGGGAACATATGGAAACATAGTATAATTCTGCATAAGCACAAAGGAGTGTATGAGGGAAAGGTGATAGGGGAGACATCTTTGAGCAAGAAGAGAAACTGTGATAGATGGCTTATGGAGCATAACACGTACATAAAATGAACTGTTAAAGCCAAAAGACTTGCTAAAGGAAATCGATGCAAATCTAAATATGTTCTTCCTTGGGCAACTGTTGTATTCTTAACATCTGGGACTTTCCCTGCAAAATTCCTGTCCCTCTGGCCAGCCTTCTAAAGCACAGGAAACTATCCCTGTGAGGTTTACACCTGTTCTAGGTATGTTCCAGCAAGTCTGTGCCATTTTCAAAACATTCTTGCCAGAAATGTCTATAAGACATCTGTGAGTTTTGCAATTTCTGTGTTCTGTCTGTCTCTGAAGCTCAGGTAGATAAATACCATTTTGGGGATTCTTTCTTGAGATACAGCATTATAGAAATTTTGCTGTTTCTCTTACATCTCTGTCAAAAAAGGAAACTATAAGTGAGGTAGGCAGTTAACTTATAGAGAATACCGAATTAGCTGTCTTGTTTTGTTTTGGGTAAAACATGAAGTCTTGTCATGTCTGTCATGGTTTTTCTCCTGAAATTCTAAGAAGTCATCTTATGACCCGTGGCCATTTTCTGGAAAACAAGAGATTGTCATTGCAGGTGTGTGGCTTTCTTGTTTGCTTCTTTGTCTTTGGTGTTTGACCTTCCAGCTAAAAAGAATTGAAGGGCTAAGGCACCAAAAAGAAGCTTCCACATCTTGATTAGAGACAGGAGAACCCAGTTAAGTGCTTGTGCAGTTCCTGGACTGTCTATCGGCATCCTTCAGGCTCTCTAGCCTTGCCCTTATGTAGGTCATTATAACCAGGGGAAAAGGCACATCCATTGCTACTGACTATCCTTCAGATTCTTCTTTTGTTGACCATCCAAAAATGAGTTCCTTCAAACCTAGAGTTATAATAACAGAAGGTGAAAAGGGTGTTCACCAAGTTTTAGTCAGAGAAGAGATTGTTGATTATGAAATAGAAGTATGTCCCTTAGTACTTAAACAAATAGATGTCCCAGTTAAAAGGCAGCAGAAGACAAAACATATTTCTCTCTCCTACTCCTATGAAAGTTTCTTCTGAGAAATCTCTTCCTCCTTTAATTCAGTGACTGTTTTGTTTTAGCTCAGAGATGTTTAAAAGCTATTCATTCTTTATAACTAAGAAAAAACTCCTCCTCTTCGTACTAAAAGAAAAATAATTCTTCAGATGAAGAGAGCTTGAACTATGCCTATCAGATCCTTTCTTCTTCTTCTGATTATGAGTCAGAGTTGAGCGATACTCTTTCCTCTGACTCTCCTAATGAGGGCATTTATTTTAAGGAGACTGTATGTAAGATGCAAGAATGTTTCTAGTGGGAAGCTGAGACATATCTGACCATCAAAAGAGATATTTTGTCCTTCTCCATATGGCTTTCCTAAACTTGTGGCTACTCCTCCAGTGTTTGGAGTCTTAGAAGATGCCTTTATAGCAGCTTATCTTACTCCAAATTCTCAATCTCCACCTCCTAGAAAAGGTCAGGAAGATTTTTACAGTTTGCAGGACTCGTATAAATATCTTTATGAAAACCCTGTTGCTGACCTTTCCATTATCTGTATGTATTAAGAGAAGGATGATAAATTATTCCCTGCTATTAATTCTGTACCAAATGAAAGAGAGCAGAACTCTTGACAGGTGCAGTAAAAGAGTGTATACATCTGCAACCCAGTCATTTAAGACTGTTAATTGTCTGACGCATATGATTAAATAACTTTCAATTGTATGGGTCAGAAGATTCTTTAATTCCTAACATAGAGATGAGATCAAAACCTTAAGAAATGCTTCATTCTTCCTCTCAAAGTGCTAAATATTCCATAAAATGTGGATATGATTCTGCAGATGCTGCATCTAGAGCAGCTGCCACTGGCTGTCATTCATTGAAATGCTTGGTTAAGGCTTCATCCATTATCAGAGGACATATAGGCTCAGATATTAAATACTCCTCTGAATAATGATTTGCTGTTTGGGACTCCCACAACTGAGGTCTTTAAAATCTGGAGAAGAGGGGTAAGGTGATGAAAAGGGTAAACATTTTCTTCTTTCTCCATATACAGTTATGACAGAAATTGCAATCTACAAAACCAGGTTCTTTCTTTAGAAAGCAATCAGAACCTATACAACAAAAATAAAGCAAAGGCCAGTTTAAGAAAAAATGACATTGAGCTCTAAGAGCAAGCACAGTGGACTTCGGGGTTCCAGCAATGATAGAGATAAGCCTTGACTATACTTCTCTAGACCCACTTTTGCTTCCTTTCCCCACTCCAGCCAATTATCCTCATCCCCCAGAACTGCAAGTAAACTTTCTCTTTGATTCTCATTATGGGCAAACAGTCATGTCAGATTCTTGTTTTAAGCATCTTAAACAGAGGATGTTAAGTTGTCAATCTCGCCTTCATTCTTGCTGGATGGGTTTGGAGCCGATCCTCGGCTCCGACTCGGCACTTGCTAAGCTCGAGAGTCACTTTTACCAGCTCGAGGCAGCCCCATATCCCATGATGCAAGGCGGTAATTACCCAGATCTCGTTTGCCGCTTCGCTAATGAGGTCATCCTTTTTACCAGCTCCTGGTAAGTGATATTTTTCTAGCTTTTGGTCAGGTTTAAGACTTTAAAAACCTAATTTTTGCTCCTTTTAGTCTTCTTTCTACAACCTCAGTGTAGTCACTTAGCTCCATACCCCTTTTTCACCTAGTTCCCTTAGTTAATTTTTTCGGGCCTTAGGCCTTTCCCACCCTCACAGTTCCTGTCAGGATTCCCTCAGGTGTGTGTGTGTGTGTTGTGTATCTATAATTAATAACTAATTTTGTTAGTTGTGTTTAATATTTTTTTAGTGTTAGTATTTTGGTGGACTGATTGGTGTGTGTGAGTGTTTTAAACACCGAGATATGTCTAAGGATACCAGGGTCTCAGGTTTCAAGAAGTGTGACTCGTGCTGTCAGAAGATGTCTCTGACAGACGGTCGCACTTCTTGTATTTATTGCCTGGGACCCCTACACCTGCAGGACTCCTGTGCTATATGTCATTCTTTTAGCCAGAGAGTCCTGCAGGAACATAGGAATAAGTTGATCCTTAGGGGTCTACTTAAACCAGAGAGCTCCCCGGCTAAACTCGGCTCTGGGAAGTCCTCTAAACCTCCCAAGACCCAGGCTTTGGTGTCCAAGTCTGTGGTCTTGGTTCCGACTCCGCCAGAGTCGACATCGGCTCCGTCCGGAGCCGATCCTTCCTTGTTGGGGCCCCTATGTCAGCGCCGATCATCATCGGCACCGATACCACGGCTTTGGCACCGGTGTCGGCTCCGTCAGGCTCCGACACCCCTGCGTCAAAGCAGGTCTCGGCTCCGGCTGGAGCCGAGATATCTTTGTCTCCTCTCGGAGCCGACAAGTTGTCGGCTCCGCCTGGAGCCGAACGTTCTTCAGCTCCGATGGCTCCGTCCAAAAAGAGGTCTAGATCTCCTTCTTTGGAATCTATTCACTCGGCTCCAGCCTCTCCCTTGCTTTCGGAGCGGAGCCATGGGAGCCGATCATCGAGGTCTTCCAGGCTTTCAGACCACGATTTAGAGAGAGTGGTAAGTAGGCTATTAAAGTCACAGGCACTAGCCCAGATGCTCCATAGCCCATCTCATCAGACGTCAGCTGTTCTACATCCCCCTGAAATTCCTCCTTCGACTCTCCCTACAGAGCTCGGAGCCGGAGATTATCAGTACCGTGACTGTTGCTGCTTCGGAGCCGATGCCACACCTTTCGGCTCCATCGTCCTCAACTCCTATCTCCTCCTTGAGACCTTCCTTGGAGGGATCTGGGCGTCGGGCTTCCCTGGTCGGTTCCGAGGGGGTGAGTGGCATCGGACCCTTGTCCGACCCCATTCTCCCTCTCGGGGCTGCCTTGGTGAGCTCGGCCCGACATCTGCTTCGAGCCTTCCCTTCGTGGGACCGGGAATCCCTGTTTCTTCAGAGCGGGATCTCGGCCCTCCCTGGGAGGGGAGCCTTCGAGGTGATGAGGAGTGTGCTAGCCCCAGAGCTTAGCCAGCAGTCGGTTCCTTTAGCTCCTCCCTCTACGGTGCCTGTAGATGCCTCTTCCCGTTCTCTTGCTCCCGGACCCAGAGATCCTTCGCCCCAGGTCTCCCCATTGGGAAGAACCTCCTCTTCCGAGGTTTCTCCTGATCCTTCAGGTGAACCCCTGCATAAGAGGACTTGCAAGCGGAAGCATTTAGACTCCCCTGAGTCTACAACCTCAGATACTGATTTAGATGAGTCGGAGGGGTCCCCAAGATCCCCCTCTGAGGATGTCTCCTTTTCAGACATCCTTGAGCTCCTGAAACAGAGAGGGAACTGGCCCTCCATTAACCCCTCCGAGGATGAATCAGTATACCTGGAGGCATTTGGATCTCAACCCTCCACCTCCTGGGTGTCTCCACCTTTCGACCCTCTCATGGAGGTTATAGCTCGAAAGGCGTGGGCATCTCCTGATTTGGTGGAACCAGTCCCTAAGGGACCTTCAAAATTTATTACGGCCCCCGCAGAAAAGCAGTTTCTTACTAAAGGTGTCCAGGTTGATGCCATGGTGGTGGCGGCCGCCACTAAGAAGGAACTTGCAGATCCTTCCGTACCAGTCCATCCTCCTAACAAAGAGTCCAGGACTATGGACAGGTATGGTAAGCGGATGTTTTCCTCAGCGACCTTTGCTATGCGTTCACTGAATTATTTATGTCACTTCACCAGACTTCAAAGGGACATCCTTAAAGAATTAGGTGAAGTAGTACAGGATCCTTCAGCAGCAGGGGCTCAGGAAAAGATTGCCTCTCAGCTGGGAATCCTTAACTCCATAACCAACTCCTCCATGCGGCTCATTTCCTATGCAGCCGATGGGGCGAGTAGAGCTGCAGGCACAGGAGTGGCTCTCAGACGCCAGTCCTGGATGCGGCTCTGTAATTTTGCAGACCCTTTTAAGGCGTCCTTCACAAACTCTCCCTTTGATGGGTCAACTTTGTTTGGCCCTCAGGTGAAGGACACGTTGACCAGGTGTGAGCAAGACGGCAAGACTCTTTCTGCCGTAGGAGTCCGTTTCTCCACTCCTTCTAGACCTTACCCCAAAGGTCAGAAGGGAGGGAAAATGTGGTTCCGGAAATCACAAGGAGTCACGCCTGACGCACATGGTCAGTTTACCCCCAGAGGCAGAGGGGGTAATAATAACAGACGCCCTAGGGGCAGAGGGGTCCAGAGAACCAGGGCTCCAGAGAGCCTCTCTTTGACAAGCCCTTCCAGCATCCCTGAGGTGTTGCCCGACTGCCCACCCTTGGAGGCAGTCAGGGGAAGATTGTCACTATACCCAGAGGCCTGGCTATCCCTTTCTCAAGACAAATGGGTACAGTCGATCATATCCGAGGGTTACAAAATTCCTTTCGAGGAAAGCCCCTTCCCTCAAAAAGGTTCCCTTCCAGACGTACCACCCGGTCTAAGGGAAATTGCAAGATTAGAGGTGTCAAATCTTCTAAGGAAAAGAGCTATCCAGGCAGTACCAAAAGATCAATTAGAGTCCGGAATCTACTCAAGGTTCTTTTTGGTCCCCAAAAAGACGGGAGACTGGAGACCAATATTAGACCTCAGCAGACTAAACAAGTCTGTCAAAAAGGCGAGATTTCGGATGGTCACACTTCAATCGATTTTGCCCTTTCTGGGCAAAGACAACTGGATGTGCTCTATAGACCTTCAGGATGCGTACTATCACATAAAAATCCACAGATGCTTCAGAAGGTTTCTCCGCTTTCGGCTGGGGACCAGTCATTTTCAATTCAGAGCCCTGCCCTTTGGTCTCACTACAGCCCCCAGAGTGTTCACCAAATGCATGGCAGTGGTCACGGCTCACCTGAGACGTCTAGGATTCCAGGTATTGCCGTATCTCGACGACTGGCTCCTCTCAGCCACCACCAGGCATCAACTCATCCGAGCCAGAGACTACACCCTACGTCTCTGCAGTCAATTGGGAATTTCGGTAAACTTCACAAAGTCCTCCTTATCGCCCTGCCAATCTATTACCTTTATAGGCGCAAATCTAGACACTACTCGGATGTCAGCAAACCTAACAAGTCAGAGAATCCTAGATGTCCAAAACCACGTTCAGATCATCCTTGCCAGCAAAAAGGTACAAGCCAGGCTGGTTTTGAAAGTGTTGGGCCTCATGGCTGCTGCCATCACACTCCTTCCTCTGGCCCGTTTTTACATGCGTCTTCTACAATGGATGTTGTTCACACAATGGTCCTTCCAGCAGCTTCCCATGCGTCACAAGATCCTAGTGACACAGACCTGCAAGAACCATCTATCCTGGTGGATTTCCTCTCCTCTAGTCCATCAGGGCAGACGATTTGTTCCCCCGGCCCCGGTAGCTACGGTCACTTTGGATGCCTCCCTGATCGGGTGGGGGGGGGGCATTATCAGGGCAGGATGGTTCATGGCACGTGGCAACCGTTCGAATACCACCTGCACATAAATGTCCTAGAGATGAGAGCAGTGCTTTTAACATTGCAAGCCCTCAACAACTTTTTTCCCTTAGGAACTATTGCAGTTCACACGGACAACATGTCCGTGGTGTGGTACATCAACAAGCAGGGCGGAACCAAGTCCTATCCCTTGTGTCGAGAGGCTCTCAGACTTTGGCAATGGGCGATCTCCTCTCATTGGTTTCTGGTAGCAACGCATATCCCTGGGAAAACCAACATAATAGTGGACAGATTGAGCAGAGCTATACTCATGCCTCACGAGTGGTCTCTCAAGCAATCCATAGTGGAAGAGATTTTTCAGAAATGGGGCCGCCCATGCTGCGATCTTTTTGCTACTCCTCTAAACAGCAAATGCCCAGACTTCTTTTCTCTCTTCCCACTTCCGGGCCATCCCCCCAGAGACACTCTTACCCAAGAGTGGCCCCAGGGACTTCTTTATGCTTTTCCCCCCTTTCCATTGATTCCACAGGTACTCCAGAAAGCGTCCGTTTTGAGAGCCAAAATGATTCTCATTGCCCCTTACTGGCCTCGACAAATTTGGTTCCCGTTCCTTCATTGCCATCTCTTGGTGCAGCCTTGGCATCTGGACCCAGTGCCAGATCTTCTGACCCACCAGTCGGGTCAACTGCACCAGTCCATTCCTTCCCTCATCCTCACAGCTTGGTTGCTCCACTTCCTTCCTTAGCCAGGCTTCCTATGATTTCTAACCCCGTTAGAGACATCATAGTAGCTTCTCTTAAGTCCTCTACCAGGAGGATTTACTCTAGTAAATGGAAACGCTTCTCCATCTGGGCGAAAGATAACATAGATCCCTTTACTGCCCCAGTTCAGTCAGTCTTGGATTTTCTAGCGGAAATTTTTCACTCAGGTTCTTCCTCTTCCAGTCAAAGTTCAGTTGGCATCAATCTCCAACTTTCATGTCGGGTTTGCAGAATACAACATTATGTCCCACAAGCTTTGTAAAGCCTTTCTTAAAGGGGTGTTCCTTCTAAAGCCCCCTGTTAGGGATCCTCCACCACAGTGGGACCTAAATTTTGTGCTGGCATCCTTGATACTTCCCCCTTTCGAACCGGCTGCTTCATGTTCATTAAAGTTTCTTTCTTGGAAGACACTCTTTCTTGTCGCCATTACCTCGGCTAGAAGAGTGTCGGAACTTCATATCCTATCTGTTCGTCCCCCTTATTTGGTCTTCCACAAGGACAGGGTATCCTTGAGAACCAATCCATCCTTTTTGCCCAAGGTTGCTTCTAAGACAAATTTAAACCAATCCATTGATCTTCCTGTATTTTTTCCAAATTATTCTAACAGGGCGGAACAAAAATTGCATTACCTTGATGTTCACCGCCAACTTAGATATTACTTGGACAGAACGAAGCAATTTAGGAAATCTGATCAGCTCTTCCTTTCTTATGCTGAAAATAAAAAAGGTCTCCTGTTTCTAAGGTGACCTTATCCAGATGGCTATCTTCCACCATTTCTGACATTTATCAACTTAGGGGCAAACAACTCAGTTCAAAACCTAAAGCACATTCCACAAGAGGCCTAGCCACTTCTACAGCTTTTCAGGCTAGGCTGCCCTTAGATACTATTTGTGCAGCAGCCACTTGGGCCACTCCTCATACCTTTGTTTCTCATTACAAATTGGATTTGGCCTCCAGGGATAGGGCAAGCTTTGGTTCCACAGTTCTCAAGAGTCTGTTCCATTGAGCCACCCAGGATAGAGGTGCTAGGGACGCGGTCCCATCCAGCAAGAATGAAGGCGAGATTGACAACTTAACATTTAGAAGTTATGTACCTACCATAACGTTCCATGTTAGTTGTCTTCTCTCGCCTTCTTTATTGCGTCCCTCCCTCCTGTCCCCCTTGCCTGGACAGACCTTGATTTCCTCTTTCTCTGGAAGATTCTTCTTCCTTGGACACCAGTTAGGTGGCCTTGATTACCTGGTTTCCCTTTACATCCTTTTAGATTAGTTGTTCCTCTTTCCTTAGTGGAAAGTTTTTTGGTAGGCAGTTTTTCCTCTAGATACCAAATGAAATCTGGGTAATTACCGCCTTGCATCATGGGATATGGGGCTGCCTCGAGCTGGTAAAAGTAACTCTCGAGCTTAGCAAGTGCCGAGTCGGAGCCGAGGATCGGCTCCGAACCCATCCAGCAAGAAAGAAGGCGAGAGAAGACAACTAACATGGAACGTTATGGTAGGTACATAACTTCTAATTATAAGCTTCAGTGCAATTCCAGAGCAATTCTTTTAGACATTTCTCAGGTTCCCAAAGATCAGACACATGTTATGGCCTTTGTTATCTCAAATCTTTTTTTATTAGGAATCATAAAAAAAGTGCCATCACATCTATGGGGAAATGATTTTTCCTTAAGACAGGACTATCTCTAGTCCCCAGGAAAGCAGCACACTGGAGACGGATTTAAGAACTATCCAGACTCAACACCTTTTTGAGGGCACTTCAGTTTAAAATGCTCACTGTTCAAACTGTTTTGCCTCTTTTGTACCCAAATGCTCTATTGGTTACTATTGATTTAAAAGATTGTTACTAACATACTCCTATGCAAAAAAGTCACAGCAAATATTTAAAACAGTTTGTCTTGGGCTTGTACTGTCAATCTATTTATCTGTGCTTTAGGCTTTCTACAACACCAAGAGTATTAACAGTATGGCTGGTTTATAGCCTTTTGCAGTTTCCTAGTAATTTATATCAACCCTTACCTGGACAATTGCCTGATTCAGTCTAATTCCAGTTTAGAGGTGTTGAAGGCTTTGGAGTATTCCATGGGCCTTTTTCAGAGTCTGTGATTCACTCCTGATCAAAAGAAATCACCTCCATTCCCTTCCTCAAGAGTGGACGTTCTAGGTTGCCTGATAGATATCATTTTACAGACAACTTTTCTCCCAACAGACACAATAGTAGCATATAAAAGCTACTTTCTTAATCTGGCAAAACAGAACTCTGTCTCACTTCTATCAAGATACATCTTTCAACTATTTCTGCTTGTTTGCCAATGATGCCACCTTTATCTAAGATAAAGGCAGGCTAAGCTGTATCAAAATGAAGTTTTTAGTACAGATATCATCCTTTCATGCCCTCAAGAGGTATACATTTGAAATTATACATTGTGACCAGGATGGTTTTTTTGTTAACTTTCCTTCCCCACCCTAAAACTTCTTGTGTTCTCAAAACTCATACTGTGTTTAATAGTGTTATCTCAGCTACACTGGTGCATGCTTAGAATGGATCCTGCATTTGCAGGCAGGCAAACACTTTGGCTTAAACAATAAGGTTTCTTTAAAGCCGGAATTGAAACAGAGGAGTTTGTTTAGGTAATTGATGGTTTAATTGCTTTAAGTGTCTTGAGCATGTGATTTTTTAATTTTCATGTTTATTGGTTGTTTCTATATTGATTATTGTATATATTATGATTGTACTTGTGTATTTTTGATGGTCTGATGAAGCAGTACTCAACTGCAAAAGCGCTTACCTGTATTTTTACTTTTATTAACGTCTTCTGCTTTTACGTTTTTCTTACTTCTTTTGGAAACTACTTTTATTGAATAGTCACACTTTTATAAGCTGTTTAAAGTACACTGCTGTAGCTTTACCTTTAAGTTTGCTTTTTTGTAGCATTTCACTCTGGGCACTCTCTTACTGTGCTTTTACATTAGGAGGACTGGGATTATTCATCTACTGGCAGTAGGTATTTACCTGGTCTATCTGAGTTGAGAAGCACGCAAAAGGGCTCTAGGTGTAGTTATTTTATTGGCTAGAGTGTTCAGTAATCAGTTTTCTGTATTTCTGGTGCTGGTATAAATTACTGCACTAGTTAACTTATTATAGCAACCAGGACTGTTGCTGCTATGAGGGCACCTGATTTGGTGCTGGGCAGCATCACTGGTAAGGTTAGCTGTAGATTACACCAAGTAAGCACCCTTCCCTCTTCTGGTTACAAACATCCTCCAGTCCTATCCTTTCATAGGTTCATAGGTAGGTACTAGGCTATTGGCCCAAGGGCCTATGTAAGCCTAGACAGCAAGGTTCCATGGCTTATGCCACCCAAGAAAGTTATTTTCCTGTGCCACTGTCAGCAGAGACACAGAAGTGATCCCCGGGGTGTATTTCCTATTTCCCATCCACTCATCAAGATTTTTCTTGAAGAGTGCTAGTCAAGAACTTTGCTTGACATAGATGGGTAGCTTGTTCCAGAGTGTAGGAAGTCTCTGGGACAGGAATCTATCCCTCCAGTGTGCCCTGTTTATTGTGGTGACAAGGTTTAGGTCCCTAGAGCATGTAGCTTGGAGGGATTGGAATTTCTTTAGGTGTAGCATGTCCAACAGCTCTGGGTTTGACATAGCTTTATATTTTAGGCACAGATCACCTCGGAGTAGGCGATATGCTACATAGTAAAGCTGGAGTTTTTCGAGGCGGTCAGTGTAGGGCATTTATTTGAGGCCAGTAATCCTCTTTGTGAGGTACTTCTGTGGTCTTTCCAGCTGCTGCAAATGTCTTGTGAGGTACTTTCCAAAGGGGGCATTGTACTCTATAATGGGTCTAATGAGTGACGAGTAGAGGGGAACAATTACCTCTTTTTTCCTGGATGAGAACCCTTTTATGATGAGGTGTGCCACGTAGAAGGACTTCCTGACTACTGTGGTGATGTGACTATCAAAGGAGAGACTACTGTCCACCTGGGTCCCAAGGTCTCTTATCACGCATCTGGTGTTAAGTAGATTGCTGCCTATGTTGTAGATCATGGGTTTTTACCAAAGGGGATGACACTGCACTTTTTGACATTGAGCTTGAGGCCATGGCTCTCACAACATGCATCTGTCTCAGTGAGGCCCTTCTATAGGATGTCCACAACATTTGGGGACTTGACTATGCCTCCTAGTTTGCAGTCATCTGCGAACTTCATTAACCAGAGGCCTTCTGTGTTAGCCTGTACTTTAGAGAAGTAGATACCAAACAGGAGAGGTCCCAGGATGGAACACTGTGGTACTCCACTTGTCACTGCTTTGAGGTCAGATTTGGAGTCTGCAACTTTTACAGTGTGGGTTCTGTCAGTGAGCCAATTGGCAACCCATCTTGTGATGTAGGGATTTATACCTAGTTTAGTGAGTTTAGCTATAATTCCAGAATAGGGGATGGTGTCGAAAGCCTTGGAGAGGTCAAGATAGGCTGTGTGAACCACCTTACCCTCATCCACGGCTTTGGTGACTGCCTCAAAGAAGTCTATCAGGTTCAGGAGGCATGATCTGCCTTTCACAAACCCGAACTGGGTGGGATCCAGAGTTTGGAGGTTACCAATGTCTTTTTTATGAGTTCCATGATGATACATTCCATGGACTTGCAGATCAGGCTCGTCAGGCTAATAGGTCAATAGTTCCCGGGATCAGTACATGTTTGGACCTGTAACCATGGATGGGCACTTTCCTGCTATTTCTACATCCAGCTTGGTGGACATGGGTATCCTTAGGCAATGTAACATTTGCCTTATTTTCACTGACAACCACTTAATTCTCCAACAGACAAATATCGCATGTGAGAGATGTAATTACATATTGACACAGGAGGCTAGATTCTCACATACACACACAAAAAGCAACAAACAGGTTGTCAGCGACTCACACACATCACTCACTGCACCCGCAAAGGACCACACACATAGACCCACATATGCAGAGGTGGTCACATGTAGCTTACCCAAACCTCAAAGGCCTCTCAAGGGCAGTCTTTAAAAACACATATACACAAACAAGACAATTCCAATCACAACGCATAAAACCACATCTCATTGTGCATTCAACTACCAAACCCATAAGGCAAAACACTCTGCAACCCAATATTCTGGTCATAGGAGACTCCATTGTGAGACACACTGATGTCCCTTTTACCAGGCTGGATAAAGGGAAGGTTACAGTTAGTTGCCTATCAGGGGCCAGGACTTGCCATATCCTGCAAGCACTTAGCTCACTTACCCATAAGTACCATTATGACTCAGTCATAGTCCATGTGGGTGTGAATGACCTGAGACATACCTCCTCTCAGAATGTGTCATAGGCAGGTATGAGCCTAGCACTGAGCAGCATTCTACTATCTCCAAGGATGATGCCACAATATCAGCAGAAAATGATCGACTTTATCAATTGCTTAGCTATTGGTGTCATTCCAAAGGGGCCCAATACTTGTCAGCCTGGAAGGACATGGTTGACAGGCCACACTGCTTTGCCAAGGATAGTCTTCGGATATTGGCCAAAACATTATCCAGCAGTATAGTGTGTTATTTAGACATTTCCATGCAGACAAACCTTCCAACATAACAAAAGCTACTCGTGACAAGCTAAAGGTGTTACTACTCAACAAGAAATTGCACTCCCTGGAAGCTCTTCTCACCCTGGAAAATTGTGACATCTGTGCAGTTACTGAAACATGGTTCAAAGCCACAGAGAGCCCTCTGGTAATGCATGGCTGTAATGCCATTCACACATTTTGACCACCACTGGACATGAAAGTGCAAAATGCAGAGATTTATCTGTGTACATAATGGATAAGCACACCTCAAGCCTGATCAAACAACATGACATGCATGAGCTACTCCATATCCAATTAACCATGGGAAGAATCCATTACCATATTCCTACTAGCTACAGGTCCCCCACCATGAACTAGGAAACCCATACAACATACATAAGGTTACTAGTATCACTCCCCATCCAACTCAATAACATATTCATGGCAGATTTTAACTAACCTCCATTAATTGGGAGGTATACATGACCACTAACATGCAACCCCAAAGATTTCTTGACTTTGTAAATTCAAATGTCCTGGAGCAGCTTGTCTTCTCTCCCACTTAGGGAACAAATATCCTACATCTGTTTCACAAATATGGGAGAGTGCTGCAACCCCCCCCCCCACACTCCCCAGTGTAATATCCTCACTGGTAAGATCAGATCACAAAGTGGTGTCCCTTGAAATAAAGGTAAAACTAATGTCTCACCTAACCCTAAAAACTTTAAGAACTTCTCTGAGGGAAATTACTCTGTATTGAGGGATGGCATAGATAGTTTCCAAGCTCCTCTAAATCCAGAAATCAGAGAAACCTATGCACAAAAGCCTTGTACAACCATAAAAACAACTGCATAAAACAGCAGTAGCAGTATGAAATAAACCCTTGTCAAACTGAAAAAAGAAGCCAATGCTAGTGAAGCCCTGGTATTAATAGGTTGTACAAAAAAAGAAAGAAAATCCTATCGAGAAGTAAGATGGGATGTGCACAACAGAGCAAAAAGTCCCTCATTAGTCTAAACAAGTGAATCAAGGAACTTGTCAAGTCTGTGAAAGCAGACTTTGACATAAAAATAGCCTCCAAAGCTAAGGATAATCATAAGACATTTTTCATTTTTGTCCGCAATCTTAAGGGCAGCACCCAAAAATGGGCAGAATTAGTTGTAGATGGCATCACCTATACTCAGCCGGAAGATATAGCAAATCTGCTGGCCTACAAATTCAGCTCAAATTTCACCTCCCTATCACCCTTAGTTTTCCCCAAAGAAATACCCTCCACCACAGCACTGGCAATTATCACCAAAGAACAAGTTGTCACTGCACTCTCTAAAGCTAAAAACATGGCTTTAATGGGGCCTGATGATATACTAGGTTGCCTCTTAGCTTAAATCAGGACCTATCAGGCCCATTAGGATCACTATTTAACCACTGCCTCTGGACTGGCTTTGTCCCAGTAAAGTGGAGGACAGCAACAGTCATCCCCTCTGACCCAGGAAATTACAGACCCATAAGTTTGACTAGTGTTATATGTAATGCCATGGAAAGAATAATCATGGACCTGATAAGTAATGACATAGGACACTCCCATACACTGGACCTGACCCAATATAGCTTTGTCTAGGGCGGGTCCTGCCTACTGAATCTGGTGGATTTCTTTGAGAAAGTCACTAAGGCCATGGATGATGGTAAAACAGTACATACCACCTACCTTGATCTGGCCAAGGCATTTGACACAATTCCCCCCTTCAGGCTTTATAAAAAACTCACACAACTGAACATAAATCGTTTCATCACTAGATGGATAGCCAATTGGCGCATGGGCAGGACATGTGGTTTAAGTGGGTGAATCCAGATCCAGCAAGATGTCATTTACTAGTGGTGTGCCACAGGGCTCAGTGATGGGACTACTCCTATTCAGATTATACTTCTCTGATGCTAAGGCTAATGTGGAAGGCCTCTGGATGGCAAATTTGCTGAAGACTGCAACCTGGGGGAAGTCATTGAATCCCCCAGCAATGTAGCTATCCTTCAGTAGGGTCTGGATCAGACAAATGACTGGTGTTAGAACCATGACCTAAAAAACAAATGTAAAAAAATGCATTATCATACCTTTTGGGAAGTCAAATAACCCTGCAAATTACAACATCAATAGCACATCTCTAAGAGTAGACTCAGAGGTGAGAGATCTAGGTACAGAGATAGATAGTAGCCTGAACTTTGACAGCCATGTGTCCGCTGTGTTAAGAAAGTCTTTTTTATGTGGCACAATTTATAAGTACAGGTATGGCATCCAGATCCAAGGAAATGATAGTCTGGCTCTACTCAGCCCTTATTAGACCAATAATTGAGTACAATGCGTCATTTGGCATGTACTTGATTAGGCACTTACAGTAGCTGAAGCAACCTCAGAGGTTCTTCACAAAGAAAATGCAGAGTGTAAACAATATGAACTATGTAGATAGACTAAAAGCCCTATCCCTTTGCTCTTTCTCCTACTGACTATTAAGGGGTGACCTATACCTAACCTACAAGGCACTCACAATTCCAACCCTGATGGAACTGCTACACATCCGCAAGTCAAACAGCACAAGGGCCACCTGATCCAGGGATATAAACTTAGTGACTCAAACAAAACATACTGGAGAGACAGATGTGTGTCTCAGAGATTGGCCCTTCTTTGGAACAGGCTTCTTATTCACATTAAGCAGAGCCCTTCTCTGGCCCTTTTCAAATGCAATTTGAATCAATGTATGGGGAATTGCAAATTCACACCTGGCTTATTGCCTATGACATTTATGAACTTGGGCAATCTGTAACATACTCGGTGCACAGATACAAATCCATGCCATCCTCTTGCCCTTAAGGGCCATATATTGGGTAAAATTGGGTTATATTGGCCAGACTTGTAAAGGCCATTAAGCCTTTAGACTAGTAAACTCCTATGAACCTATGTTTAGGCAATTTTGATAATGTTTCCCAGCTCAAAAGAATCATTTTTTTAGTTAAAGCCAAGGAATTAGCTATATTGAGAAATGAGATGGTACATAGAGAATGCACCAAGAAGAAGGATAGAAGAGTAGGCAAGACATACATAATGTTGTTTTGATCATTAATTCTCCACTTCCACCCACATATGAATGTTAGTTTTAGGCAAAGCAAAAATTAGTAAAAGCGGCAATGGCAGAA